>NW_027076227.1:0-64000 GCF_963932015.1 Anas acuta | reverse complement strand
CCAAAGCCTTCCTCTGCGGGTTCTTTTGGATGGTCCAAAGGGGCTTGCAACACATTTCCTGGGGACTGATTTTTCAGTCGTCTTCGATGACCGCTAGGGCTATGTTTAGGGATGTTCGGAAACAGCGAACCCGGAGGTTGCAGTTGCATGTGGGGCTGTGTAAAGGCTCCCCTGGGGAGTTCACTTGTACCCAAAGCCTTCCTTTGGGGGCACGTTTGGATGGTCCAAAGGGGCTCGCAACGCATTTCCTGGGGCCTGATTTTTCACTCGTCTCCGATGACGGCTAGGGCTACGTTTAGGATTGCTCAGGAACAGCGAACCCGGAGGGTCCAGTTGCATGTGGGGCTGCGTAAAGGCTCCCCTGGGGAGTTCTCTTGTACCCAAAGCCTTCCTTTGGGGGCACTTTTGGATGCACGAAAAGGGCTCGCAACGCATTTCCTGGGGCCTGATTTTTCAGTCGTCATAGATGCCGGCTAGGGCTATGTTTAGGGATGCTCGGAAACAGCGAACCCAGAGGGTCCAGTTGCATGTGGGGCTGCGTAAAGGCTCCCCTGGGGAGTTCACTTGTACCCAAAGCCTTCCTTTGGGGGCACTTTTGGATGGGCGAAAAGGGCTCGCAACGCATTTCCTGGGGCCTGATTTTTCAGTCGTCTTCGATACCGGCTAAGGCTATGTTTAGGGATGCTCGGAAACAGCGAACCCGGAGGGTCCAGTTGCATGTGGGGCTGCATAAAGGCTCCCCTGGGGAGTTCACTTGTACCCAAAGCCTTCCTTTGGGGGCACATTTGGATGGGCGAAAAGGGCTCGCAACGCATTTTCTGTGGCCTGATTTTTCACTCGTCTCCGAAGACGGCTAGGGCTACGTTTAGGTTTGTTCAGGAACAGCGAACACGGAGGGTCCAGTTGCATGTGGGGCTGCGTAAAGGCTCCCCTGGGGAGATCACTTGTACCCAAAGCCTTCCTTTGGTGACACTTTTGGATGGTCCAAAGGGGCTTGCAACGCGTTTTCTGGGGCCCGGGTTTTCAGTCTTCTCCCATGCCGGCTAGTGATATATTTAGGATTGCTCGGAAAAATCGAACCCGGAGGGTCCAGTTGCATGTGTGGCTGCGTAAAGGCTCCCCTGGGGAGTTCAGTTGTACCCAAAGCCTTCCTTTGGGGGCACTTTTGGATGCATGAAAAGGGCTCGCAACGCATTTCCTGGGGCCTCATTTTTCAGTCGTCTTCGATGCCGGCTAGGGCTATGTTTAGGGATGCTCGGAAACAGCGAACCCGGAGGGTCCAGTTGCATGTGGGGCTGCGTAAAGGCTCCCCTGGGGAGTTCACTTGTACCCAAAGCCTTCCTTTGGGGGCACTTTTGGATGGGCGAAAAGGGCTTGCAACGCATTTCCTGGGGCCTGATTTTTCACTCGTCTACGATGCAGACTAGGGCTATGTTTAGGGATGCTCGGAAACAGCAAACCCGGAGGGTCCAGTTGCATGTGGGGCTGCGTAAAGACTCCCCTGGGGAGTTCACTTGTACCCAAAGCCTTCCTTTTTGGGCACTTTTGGATGGGCGAAAATGGCTTGCAACGCATTTCCTGGGGCCTGATTTTTCAGTCGTCTTCGATGCCTTCTAGGATTATGTTTAGCTATGCTCGGAAACAGCAAACCCGGAGGGTCCAGTTGCATGTGGGGCTGCGTAAAGGCTCCCCTGGGGAGTTCTCTTGTACCCAAAGCCTTCCTTTGGGGGCACATTTGGATGGTCCAAAGGGGCTTGCAACGCATTTCCTGGGGCCTGATTTTTCAGTCGTCTCCGAAGACGGCTAGGGCTACGTTTAGGTTTGCTCAGGAACAGCGAACCCGGAGGGTCCAGTTGCATGTGGGGCTGCGTAAAGGCTCCCCTGGGGAGTTCACTTGTACCCAAAGCCTTCCTTTGGGGGCACTTTTGGACGTGTGAAAAGGGCTCGCAACGCATTTCCTGGGGCCTGATTTTTCAGTCGTCTTCGAAGCCGTCTAGGACTATGTTTAGGTTTGCTCAGGAACAGCGAACCCGGAGTGTCCAGTTGCATGTGGGGGGGCGTAAAGTCTCCCCGGGGGAGATCACTTGTACCCGAAGCCTTCCTTTGCGGGCAGTTTTGGATGGTCCAAAGGGGCTCGCAACGCATTTCCTGGGGCCTGATTTTTCAGTCGTCTCCGATGACGGCTAGGGCTACATTTAGGTTTGCTCATGAACAGCGAACCCAGAGGGTCCAGTTGCATGTGGGGCTGCGTAAAGGCTCCCCTGGTGAGTTAACTTGTACCCAAAGCCTTCCTTTGCGGGCACTTTTGGATGCACGAAAAGGGCTCGCAACGCGTTTCCTGGGGCCTGATTTTTCACTCGTCTCCAATGACGGCAAGGGCTACGTTTAGGTTTGTTCAGGAACAGCGAACCCGGAGGGTCCAGTTGCATGTAAAGCTGCGTAAAGGCTCCCCTGGGGAGTTCACTTGTACCCAAAGCCTTCCTTTGGTGACACTTTTGGATGGTCCAAAGGGGCTTGCAACGCGTTTTCTGGGGCCCGGATTTTCAGTCTTTTCCCATGCCGGCTAGTGATATATTTAGGATTGCTCGGAAAAATCGAACCCGGAGGGTCCAGTTGCATGTATGGCTGCGTAAAGGCTCCCCTGGGGAGTTCAGTTGTACCCAAAGCCTTCCTTTGGGGGCACTTTTGGATGCACGAAAAGGGCTCGCAACGCATTTCCTGGCGCCTCATTTTTCACTCGTCTTCGATGCCGGCTAGGGCTATGTTTAGTGATGCTCGGAAACAGCGAACCCGGAGGGTCCAGTTGCATGTGGGGCTGCGTAAAGGCTCCCCTGGGGAGTTCACTTGTACCCAAAGCCTTCCTTTGCGGGCACTTTTGGATGGGCGAAAAGGGCTCGCAACGCATTTCCTGGGGCCTGATTTTTCACTCGTCTCCGATGACGGCTAGGGCTACGTTTAGGTTTGCTCAGGAACAGCAAACCCGGAGGGTCCAGTTGCATGTGGGGTTGTGTAAAGGCTCCCCTGGGGAGTTCACTTGTACCCAAAGCCTTCCTTTGGGGGCACGTTTGGATGGTCCAAAGGGGCTCGCAACGCATTTCCTGGGGCCTGATTTTTCAGTCGTCTCCGATGACGGCTAGGGCTACGTTTAGGTTTGCTCAGGAACAGCGAACCCTGATAGTGCAGTTGCATGTGGGGCTGCATAAACGCTCCCCTGGGGAGTTCAGTTGTACCCAAAGCCTTCCTTTGGGGGCACTTTTGGATGGGCGAAAAGGGCTCGCAACGCATTTCCTGGGGCCTCATTTTTCAGTCGTCTTCGATGCCGGCTAGGGATATGTTTAGGGATGCTCGGAAACAGCGAACCCGGAGGGTCCAGTTGCATGTGGGGCTGCGTAAAGGCTCCCCTGGGGAGTTCACTTGTACCCAAAGCCTTCCTTTGGGGGCACTTTTGGATGGGCGAAAAGGGCTTGCAACGCATTTCCTGGGGCCTGATTTTTCACTCGTCTACGATGCAGACTAGGGCTATGTTTAGGGATGCTCGGAAACAGCAAACCCGGAGGGTCCAGTTGCATGTGGGGCTGCGTAAAGGCTCCCCTGGGGAGTTCACTTGTACCCAAAGCCTTCCTTTTTGGGCACTTTTGGATGGGCGAAAAGGGCTTGCAACGCATTTCCTGGGGCCTGATTTTTCAGTCGTCTCCGATGACGGCTAGGGCTACATTTAGGTTTGCTCATGAACAGCGAACCCGGAGGGTCCAGTTGCATGTGGGGCTGCGTAAAGGCTCCCCTGGGGAGTTCTCTTGTACCCAAAGCCTTCCTTTGGGGGTACTTTTGGATGGGCGAAAAGGGCTTGCAACGCATTTCCTGGGGCCTGATTTTTCAGTCGTCTTCGATGCCGGCTAGGGCTATGTTTAGGGATGCTCGGAAACAGCGAACCAGGAGGGTCCAGTTGCATGTGGGGCTGCGTAAAGGCTCCCCTGGGGAGTTCACTTGTACCCAAAGCCTTCCTTTGGGGGCACTTTTGGATGGGCGAAAAGGGCTCGCAACGCATTTCCTGGGGCCTGATTTTTCAGTCGTCTTCGATACCGGCTAGGGCTATGCTTAGGGATGCTCAGAAACAGCGAACCCGGAGGGTCCAGTTGCATGTGGGGCTGCATAAAGGCTCCCCTGGGGAGTTCACTTGTACCCAAAGCCTTCCTTTGGGGGCACATTTGGATGGGCGAAAAGCTCTCGCAACGCATTTTCTGTGGCCTGAATTTTCACTCGTCTCCGAAGACGGCTAGGGCTACGTTTAGGTTTGTTCAGGAACAGCGAACACGGAGGGTCCAGTTGCATGTGGGGCTGCGTAAAGGCTCCCCTGGGGAGATCACTTGTACCCAAAGCTTCCTTTGGTGACACTTTTGGATGGTCCAAAGGGGCTTGCAACGCGTTTTCTGGGGCCCGGGTTTTCAGTCTTCTCCCATGCCGGCTAGTGATATATTTAGGATTGCTCGGAAAAATCGAACCCGGAGGGTCCAGTTGCATGTGTGGCTGCGTAAAGGCTCCCCTGGGGAGTTCACTTGTACCCAAAGCCTTCCTTTGGGGGCACTTTTGGATGCATGAAAAGGGCTCGCAACGCATTTCCTGGGGCCTGATTTTTCAGTCGTCTTCGATGCCGGCTAGGGCTATGTTTAGGGATGCTCGGAAACAGCGAACCCGGAGGGTCCAGTTGCATGTGGGGCTGCGTAAAGGCTCCCCTGGGGAGTTCACTTGTACCCAAAGCCTTCCTTTGGGGGCACTTTTGGATGGGCGAAAAGGGCTTGCAACGCATTTCCTGGGGCCTGATTTTTCACTCGTCTACGATGCAGACTAGGGCTATGTTTAGGGATGCTCGGAAACAGCAAACCCGGAGGGTCCAGTTGCATGTGGGGCTGCATAAAGGCTCCCCTGGGGAGTTCTCTTGTACCCAAAGCCTTCCTTTGGGGGCACTTTTGGACGGGTGAAAAGGGCTCGCAACGCTTTTCCTGGGGCCTGATTTTTCAGTCGTCTTCGAAGCCGTCTAGGACTATGTTTAGGTTTGCTCAGGAACAGCGAACCCGGAGGGTCCAGTTGCATGTGGGGCTGCGTAAAGTCTCCCCGGGGGAGATCACTTGTACCCGAAGCCTTCCTTTGCGGGCACTTTTGGATGGTCCAAAGGTGCTTGCAACGCATTTCCTGGGGCCTGATTTTTCAGTCGTCTCCGATGACGGCTAGGGCTACATTTAGGTTTGCTCATGAACAGCGAACCCAGAGGGTCCAGTTGCATGTGGGGCTGCGTAAAGGCTCCCCTGGGGAGTTCACTTGTACCCAAAGCCTTCGTTTGGGGGCACTTTTGGATGGTCCAAAGGGGCTTGCAACGCGTTTTCTGGGGCCCGGGTTTTCAGTCTTCTCCCATGCCGGCTAGGGATATATTTAGGATTGCTCGGAAAAATCGAACCCGGAGGGTCCAGTTGCATGTGGGGCTGCGTAAAGGCTCCCCTGGGGAGTTCAGTTGTACCCAAAGCCTTCCTTTGGGGGCACTTTTGGATGGGCGAAAAGGGCTCGCAACGCATTTCCTGGGGCCTGATTTTTCACTCGTCTCCGAAGACGGCTAGGGCTACGTTTAGGTTTGCTCAGGAACAGCAAACCCGGAGGGTCCAGTTGCATGTGGGGCTGCGTAAAGGCTCCCCTGGGGAGATCACTTGTACCCAAAGCCTTCCTCTGCGGGTTCTTTTGGATGGTCCAAAGGGGCTTGCAACACATTTCCTGGGGCCTGATTTTTCAGTCGTCTTCGATGACCGCTAGGGCTATGTTTAGGGATGTTCGGAAACAGCGAACCCGGAGGTTGCAGTTGCATGTGGGGCTGTGTAAAGGCTCCCCTGGGGAGTTCACTTGTACCCAAAGCCTTCCTTTGGGGGCACGTTTGGATGGTCCAAAGGGGCTTGCAACGCATTTCCTGGGGCCTGATTTTTCACTCGTCTCCGATGACGGCTAGGGCTACGTTTAGGATTGCTCAGGAACAGCGAACCCGGAGGGTCCAGTTGCATGTGGGGCTGCGTAAAGGCTCCCCTGGGGAGTTCTCTTGTACCCAAAGCCTTCCTTTGGGGGCACTTTTGGATGGGCGAAAAGGGCTCGAAATGCATTTCCTGGGGCCTGATTTTTCAGTCGTCTTCGATGCCGGCTAGGGTTATGTTTAGGGATGCTCGGAAACAGCGAACCCAGAGGGTCCAGTTGCATGTGGGGCTGCGTAAAGGCTCCCCTGGGGAGTTCACTTGTACCCAAAGCCTTCCTTTGGGGGCACTTTTGGATGGGCGAAAAGGGCTCGCAACGCATTTCCTGGGGCCTGATTTTTCAGTCGTCTTCGATACCGGCTAAGGGTATGTTTAGGGATGCTCGGAAACAGCGAACCCGGAGGGTCCAGTTGCATGTGGGGCTGCATAAAGGCTCCCCTGGGGAGTTCACTTGTACCCAAAGCCTTCCTTTGGGGGCACATTTGGATGGGCGAAAAGGGCTCGCAACGCATTTTCTGTGGCCTGAATTTTCACTCGTCTCCGAAGACGGCTAGGGCTACGTTTAGGTTTGTTCAGGAACAGCGAACACGGAGGGTCCAGTTGCATGTGGGGCTGCGTAAAGGCTCCCCTGGGGAGATCACTTGTACCCAAAGCCTTCCTTTGGTGACACTTTTGGATGGTCCAAAGGGGCTTGCAACGCGTTTTCTGGGGCCCGGGTTTTCAGTCTTCTCCCATGCCGGCTAGTGATATATTTAGGATTGCTCGGAAAAATCGAACCCGGAGGGTCCAGTTGCATGTGTGGCTGCGTAAAGGCTCCCCTGGGGAGTTCACTTGTACCCAAAGCCTTCCTTTTTGGGCACTTTTGGATGGGCGAAAAGGGCTTGCAACGCATTTCCTGGGGCCTCATTTTTCAGTCGTCTTCGATGCCTTCTAGGATTATGTTTAGCTATGCTCGGAAACAGCAAACCCGGAGGGTCCAGTTGCATGTGGGGCTGCGTAAAGGCTCCCCTGGGGAGTTCACTTGTACCCAAAGCCTTCCTTTTTGGGCACTTTTGGATGGGCGAAAAGGGCTCGCAACGCTTTTCCTGGGTCCTGATATTTCAGTCGTCTTCGAAGCCGTCTAGGACTATGTTTAGGTTTGCTCAGGAACAGCGAACCCGGAGGGTCCAGTTGCATGTGGGGCTGCGTAAAGTCTCCCCGGGGGAGATCACTTGTACCCGAAGCCTTCCTTTGCGGGCACTTTTGGATGGTCCAAAGGTGCTTGCAACGCATTTCCTGGGGCCTGATTTTTCAGTCGTCTCCGATGACGGCTAGGGCTACATTTAGGTTTGCTCATGAACAGCGAACCCAGAGGGTCCAGTTGCATGTGGGGCTGCGTAAAGGCTCCCCTGGGGAGTTCTCTTGTACCCAAAGCCTTCCTTTGGTGACACTTTTGGATGGTCCAAAGGGGCTTGCAACGCGTTTTCTGGGGCCCGGGTTTTCAGACTTCTCCCATGCTGGCTAGGGATATATTTAGGATTGCTCGGAAAAATCGAACCCGGAGGGTCCAGTTGCATGTGGGGCTGCGTAAAGGCTCCCCTGGGGAGTTCAGTTGTACCCAAAGCCTTCCTTTGGGGGCACGTTTGGATGGTCCAAAGGGGCTCGCAACGCATTTCCTGGGGCCTGATTTTTCACTCGTCTCCGATGACGGCTAGGGCTACGTTTAGGTTTGCTCAGGAACAGCGAACCCTGATAGTGCAGTTGCATGTGGGGCTGCGTAAAGGCTCCCCTGGGGAGTTCAGTTGTACCCAAAGCCTTCCTTTGGGGGCACTTTTGGATGCATGAAAAGGGCTCGCAACGCATTTCCTGGGGCCTCATTTTTCAGTCGTCTTCGATGCCGGCTAGGGCTATGTTTAGGGATGCTCGGAAACAGCGAACCCGGAGGGTCCAGTTGCATGTGGGGCTGCGTAAAGGCTCCCCTGGGGAGTTCAGTTGTACCCAAAGCCTTCCTTTGGGGGCACTTTTGGATGGGCGAAAAGGGCTCGCAACGCATTTCCTGGGGCCTGATTTTTCAGTCGTCTTCGATACCGGCTAAGGCTATGTTTAGGGATGCTCGGAAACAGCGAACCCGGAGGGTCCAGTTGCATGTGGGGCTGCATAAAGGCTCCCCTGGGGAGTTCACTTGTACCCAAAGCCTTCCTTTGGGGGCACATTTGGATGGGCGAAAAGGGCTCGCAACGCATTTTCTGTGGCCTGAATTTTCACTCGTCTCCGAAGACGGCTAGGGCTACGTTTAGGTTTGTTCAGGAACAGCGAACACGGAGGGTCCAGTTGCATGTGGGGCTGCGTAAAGGCTCCCCTGGGGAGATCACTTGTACCCAAAGCCTTCCTTTGGTGACACTTTTGGATGGTCCAAAGGGGCTTGCAACGCGTTTTCTGGGGCCGGGGTTTTCAGTCTTCTCCCATGCCGGCTAGGGATATATTTAGGATTGCTCGGAAAAATCGAACCCGGAGGGTCCAGTTGCATGTGTGGCTGCGTAAAGGCTCCCCTGGGGAGTTCAGTTGTACCCAAAGCCTTCCTTTGGGGGCACTTTTGGATGCATGAAAAGGGCTCGCAACGCATTTCCTGGGGCCTCATTTTTCAGTCGTCTTCGATGCCGGCTAGGGCTATGTTTAGGGATGCTCGGAAACAGTGAACCCGGAGGGTCCAGTTGCATGTGGGGCTGCGTAAAGGCTGCCCTGGGGAGTTCACTTGTACCCAAAGCCTTCCTTTGGGGGCACTTTTGGATGGGCGAAAAGGGCTTGCAACGCATTTCCTGGGGCCTGATTTTTCACTCGTCTACGATGCAGACTAGGGCTATGTTTAGGGATGCTCGGAAACAGCAAACCCGGAGGGTCCAGTTGCATGTGGGGCTGCGTAAAGGCTCCCCTGGGGAGTTCACTTGTACCCAAAGCCTTCCTTTTTGGGCACTTTTGGATGGGCGAAAAGGGCTTGCAACGCATTTCCTGGGGCCTGATTTTTCAGTCGTCTCCGATGACGGCTAGGGCTACATTTAGGTTTGCTCATGAACAGCGAACCCAGAGGGTCCAGTTGCATGTGGGGCTGCGTAAAGGCTCCCCTGGGGAGTTCACTTGTACCCAAAGCCTTCCTTTGGTGACACTTTTGGATGGTCCAAAGGGGCTTGCAACGCGTTTTCTGGGGCCCGGGTTTTCAGTCTTCTCCCATGCTGGCTAGGGATATATTTAGGATTGCTCGGAAAAATCGAACCCGGAGGGTCCAGTTGCATGTGGGGCTGCGTAAAGGCTCACCTGGGGAGTTCAGTTGTACCCAAAGCCTTCCTTTGGGGGCACTTTTGGATGGGCGAAAAGGGCTCGCAACGCATTTCCTGTTGTCTGATTTTTCACTCGTCTCCGAAGACGGCTAGGGCTACGTTTAGGTTTGCTCAGGAACAGCAAACCCGGAGGGTCCAGTTGCATGTGGGGTTGTGTAAAGGCTCCCCTGGGGAGTTCACTTGTACCCAAAGCCTTCCTTTGGGGGCACTTTTGGATGGTCCAAAGGGGCTCGCAACGCATTTCCTGGGGCCTGATTTTTCACTCGTCTCCGATGACGGCTAGGGCTACGTTTAGGTTTGCTCAGGAACAGCGAACCCTGATAGTGCAGTTGCATGTGTGGCTGCGTAAAGGCTCCCCTGGGGAGTTCACTTGTACCCAAAGCCTTCCTTTGGGGGCACTTTTGGATGGGCGAAAAGGGCTCGCAACGCATTTCCTGGGGCCTGATTTTTCAGTCGTCTTCGATACCGGCTAAGGCTATGTTTAGGGATGCTCGGAAACAGCGAACCCGGAGGGTCCAGTTGCATGTGGGGCTGCATAAAGGCTCCCCTGGGGAGTTCACTTGTACCCAAAGCCTTCCTTTGGGGGCACATTTGGATGGGCGAAAAGGGCTCGCAACGCATTTTCTGTGGCCTGAATTTTCACTCGTCTCCGAAGACGGCTAGGGCTACGTTTAGGTTTGTTCAGGAACAGCGAACATGGAGGGTCCAGTTGCATGTGGGGCTGCGTAAAGGCTCCCCTGGGGAGTTCACTTGTACCCAAAGCCTTCCTTTGGTGACACTTTTGGATGGTCCAAAGGGGCTTGCAACGCGTTTTCTGGGGCCCGGGTTTTCAGTCTTCTCCCATGCCGGCTAGTGATATATTTAGGATTGCTCGGAAAAATCGAACCCGGAGGGTCCAGTTGCATGTGTGGCTGCGTAAAGGCTCCCCTGGGGAGTTCAGTTGTACCCAAAGGCTTCCTTTGGGGGCACTTTTGGATGCATGAAAAGGGCTCGCAACGCATTTCCTGGGGCCTCATTTTTCAGTCGTCTTCGATGCCGGCTAGGGCTATGTTTAGGGATGCTCGGAAACAGCGAACCCGGAGGGTCCAGTTGCATGTGGGGCTGCGTAAAGGCTCCCCTGGGGAGTTCACTTGTACCCAAAGCCTTCCTTTGGGGGCACTTTTGGATGGGCGAAAAGGGCTTGCAACGCATTTCCTGGGGCCTGATTTTTCACTCGTCTACGATGCAGACTAGGGCTATGTTTAGGGATGCTCGGAAACAGCAAACCCGGAGGGTCCAGTTGCATGTGGGGCTGCGTAAAGGCTCCCCTGGGGAGTTCACTTGTACCCAAAGCCTTCCTTTTTGGGCACTTTTGGATGGGCGAAAAGGGCTTGCAACGCATTTCCTGGGGCCTGATTTTTCAGTCGTCTCCGATGACGGCTAGGGCTACATTTAGGTTTGCTCATGAACAGCGAACCCAGAGGGTCCAGTTGCATGTGGGGCTGCGTAAAGGCTCCCCTGGGGAGTTCACTTGTACCCAAAGCCTTCCTTTGGTGACACTTTTGGATGGTCCAAAGGGGCTTGCAACGCGTTTTCTGGGGCCCGGGTTTTCAGTCTTCTCCCATGCTGGCTAGGGATATATTTAGGATTGCTCGGAAAAATCGAACCCGGAGGGTCCAGTTGCATGTGGGGCTGCGTAAAGGCTCACCTGGGGAGTTCAGTTGTACCCAAAGCCTTCCTTTGGGGGCACTTTTGGATGGGCGAAAAGGGCTCGCAACGCATTTCCTGTTGTCTGATTTTTCACTCGTCTCCGAAGACGGCTAGGGCTACGTTTAGGTTTGCTCAGGAACAGCAAACCCGGAGGGTCCAGTTGCATGTGGGGTTGTGTAAAGGCTCCCCTGGGGAGTTCACTTGTACCCAAAGCCTTCCTTTGGGGGCACTTTTGGATGGTCCAAAGGGGCTCGCAACGCATTTCCTGGGGCCTGATTTTTCACTCGTCTCCGATGACGGCTAGGGCTACGTTTAGGTTTGCTCAGGAACAGCGAACCCTGATAGTGCAGTTGCATGTGTGGCTGCGTAAAGGCTCCCCTGGGGAGTTCACTTGTACCCAAAGCCTTCCTTTGGGGGCACTTTTGGATGGGCGAAAAGGGCTCGCAACGCATTTCCTGGGGCCTGATTTTTCAGTCGTCTTCGATACCGGCTAAGGCTATGTTTAGGGATGCTCGGAAACAGCGAACCCGGAGGGTCCAGTTGCATGTGGGGCTGCATAAAGGCTCCCCTGGGGAGTTCACTTGTACCCAAAGCCTTCCTTTGGGGGCACATTTGGATGGGCGAAAAGGGCTCGCAACGCATTTTCTGTGGCCTGAATTTTCACTCGTCTCCGAAGACGGCTAGGGCTACGTTTAGGTTTGTTCAGGAACAGCGAACATGGAGGGTCCAGTTGCATGTGGGGCTGCGTAAAGGCTCCCCTGGGGAGTTCACTTGTACCCAAAGCCTTCCTTTGGTGACACTTTTGGATGGTCCAAAGGGGCTTGCAACGCGTTTTCTGGGGCCCGGGTTTTCAGTCTTCTCCCATGCCGGCTAGTGATATATTTAGGATTGCTCGGAAAAATCGAACCCGGAGGGTCCAGTTGCATGTGTGGCTGCGTAAAGGCTCCCCTGGGGAGTTCAGTTGTACCCAAAGGCTTCCTTTGGGGGCACTTTTGGATGCATGAAAAGGGCTCGCAACGCATTTCCTGGGGCCTCATTTTTCAGTCGTCTTCGATGCCGGCTAGGGCTATGTTTAGGGATGCTCGGAAACAGCGAACCCGGAGGGTCCAGTTGCATGTGGGGCTGCGTAAAGGCTCCCCTGGGGAGTTCACTTGTACCCAAAGCCTTCCTTTGGGGGCACTTTTGGATGGGCGAAAAGGGCTTGCAACGCATTTCCTGGGGCCTGATTTTTCACTCGTCTACGATGCAGACTAGGGCTATGTTTAGGGATGCTCGGAAACAGCAAACCCGGAGGGTCCAGTTGCATGTGGGGCTGCGTAAAGGCTCCCCTGGGGAGTTCACTTGTACCCAAAGCCTTCCTTTTTGGGCACTTTTGGATGGGCGAAAAGGGCTTGCAACGCATTTCCTGGGGCCTGGTTTTTCAGTCGTCTTCGATGCCTTCTAGGATTATGTTTAGCTATGCTCGGAAACAGCAAACCCGGAGGGTCCAGTTGCATGTGGGGCTGCGTAAAGGCTCCCCTGGGGAGATCACTTGTACCCAAAGCCTTCCTTTGCAGGCACTTTTGGATGGTCCAAAGGGGCTTGCAACGCATTTCCTGTGGCCTGATTTTTCAGTCGTCTCCGATGACGGCTAGGGCTACGTTTAGGTTTGCTCATGAACAGCGAACCCGGAGGGTCCAGTTGCATGTGGGGCTGCGTAAAGGCTCCCCTGGGGAGTTCTCTTGTACCCAAAGTCTTCCTTTGGGGGCACTTTTGGATGGTCCAAAGGGGCTTGCAACGCATTTCTTGGGTCCTGATTTTTCATTCGTCTCCGATGACGGCTAGGGCTACGTTTAGGTTTGCTCATGAACAGCGAACCCGGAGGGTCCAGTTGCATGTGGGGCTGCCTAAAGGCTCCCCTGGGGAGTTCTCTTGTACCCAAAGCCTTCCTTTGGGGGTACTTTTGGATGGGCGAAAAGGGCTTACAACGCATTTCCTGGGGCCTGATTTTTCAGTCGTCTTCGATGCCGGCTAGGGCTATGTTTAGGGATGCTCGGAAACAGCGAACCCGGAGGGTCCAGTTGCATGTGGGGCTGCGTAAAGGCTCCCCTGGGGAGTTCACTTGTACCCAAAGCCTTCCTTTGGGGGCACTTTTGGATGGGCGAAAAGGGCTCGCAACGCATTTCCTGGGGCCTGATTTTTCAGTCGTCTTCGATACCGGCTAGGGCTATGTTTAGGGATGCTTAGAAACAGCGAACCCGGAGGGTCCAGTTGCATGTGGGGCTGCATAAAGGCTCCCCTGGGGAGTTCACTTGTACCCAAAGCTTCCTTTGGTGACACTTTTGGATGGTCCAAAGGGGCTTGCAACGCGTTTTCTGGGGCCCGGGTTTTCAGTCTTCTCCCATGCCGGCTAGTGATATATTTAGGATTGCTCGGAAAAATCGAACCCGGAGGGTCCAGTTGCATGTGTGGCTGCGTAAAGGCTCCCCTGGGGAGTTCACTTGTACCCAAAGCCTTCCTTTGGGGGCACTTTTGGATGCATGAAAAGGGCTCGCAACGCATTTCCTGGGGCCTCATTTTTCAGTCGTCTTCGATGCCGGCTAGGGCTATGTTTAGTGATGCTCGGAAACAGCGAACCCGGAGGGTCCAGTTGCATGTGGGGCTGCGTAAACGCTCCCCTGGGGAGTTCACTTGTACCCAAAGCCTTCCTTTGGGGGCACTTTTGGATGGGCGAAAAGGGCTTGCAACGCATTTCCTGGGGCCTGATTTTTCACTCGTCTCCGATGACGGCTAGGGCTATGTTTAGGGATGCTCGGAAACAGCAAACCCGGAGGGTCCAGTTGCATGTGGGGCTGCATAAAGGCTCCCCTGGGGAGTTCACTTGTACCCAAAGCCTTCCTTTTTGGGCACTTTTGGATGGGCGAAAAGGGCTTGCAACGCATTTCCTGCGGCCTGATTTTTCAGTCGTCTTCGATGCCTTCTAGGATTATGTTTAGCTATGCTCGGAAACAGCAAACCCGGAGGGTCCAGTTGCATGTGGGGCTGCGTAAAGGCTCCCCTGGGGAGATCACTTGTACCCAAAGCCTTCCTTTGCGGGCACTTTTGGATGGTCCAAAGGGGCTTACAACGCATTTCCTGGGGCCTGATTTTTCAGTCGTCTCCGATGACGGCTAGGGCTACGTTTAGGTTTGCTCATGAACAGCGAACCTGGAGGGTCCAGTTGCATGTGGGGCTGCGTAAAGGCTCCCCTGGGGAGTTCTCTTGTACCCAAAGTCTTCCTTTGGGGGCACATTTGGATGGTCCAAAGGGGCTTGCAACGCATTTCCTGGGGCCTGATTTTTCATTCGTCTCCGATGACGGCTAGGGCTATGTTTAGGTTTGCTCATGAACAGTGAACCCTGAGGGTCCAGTTGCATGTGGGGATGCATAAAGGCTCCCCTGGGGAGTTCTCTTGTACCCAAAGCCTTCCTTTGGGGGCACTTTTGGACGGGTGAAAAGGGCTCGCAACGCTTTTCCTGGGGCCTGATTTTTCAGTCGTCTTCGAAGCCGTCTAGGACTATGTTTAGGTTTGCTCAGGAACAGCGAACCCGGAGGGTCCAGTTGCATGTGGGGCTGCGTAAAGTCTCCCCGGGGGAGATCACTTGTACCCGAAGCCTTCCTTTGCGGGCACTTTTGGATGGTCCAAAGGTGCTTGCAACGCATTTCCTGGGGCCTGATTTTTCAGTCGTCTCCGATGACGGCTAGGGCTACATTTAGGTTTGCTCATGAACAGCGAACCCAGAGGGTCCAGTTGCATGTGGGGCTGCGTAAAGGCTCCCCTGGGGAGTTCTCTTGTACCCAAAGCCTTCGTTTGGGGGCACTTTTGGATGGTCCAAAGGGGCTTGCAACGCGTTTTCTGGGGCCCGGGTTTTCAGTCTTCTCCCATGCCGGCTAGGGATATATTTAGGATTGCTCGGAAAAATCGAACCCGGAGGGTCCAGTTGCATGTGGGGCTGCGTAAAGGCTCCCCTGGGGAGTTCAGTTGTACCCAAAGCCTTCCTTTGGGGGCACTTTTGGATGGGCGAAAAGGGCTCGCAACGCATTTCCTGGGGCCTGATTTTTCACTCGTCTCCGAAGACGGCTAGGGCTACGTTTAGGTTTGCTCAGGAACAGCAAACCCGGAGGGTCCAGTTGCATGTGGGGCTGCGTAAAGGCTCCCCTGGGGAGATCACTTGTACCCAAAGCCTTCCTCTGCGGGTTCTTTTGGATGGTCCAAAGGGGCTTGCAACACATTTCCTGGGGCCTGATTTTTCAGTCGTCTTCGATGACCGCTAGGGCTATGTTTAGGGATGTTCGGAAACAGCGAACCCGGAGGTTGCAGTTGCATGTGGGGCTGTGTAAAGGCTCCCCTGGGGAGTTCACTTGTACCCAAAGCCTTCCTTTGGGGGCACGTTTGGATGGTCCAAAGGGGCTCGCAACGCATTTCCTGGGGCCTGATTTTTCACTCGTCTCCGATGACGGCTAGGGCTACGTTTAGGATTGCTCAGGAACAGCGAACCCGGAGGGTCCAGTTGCATGTGGGGCTGCGTAAAGGCTCCCCTGGGGAGTTCACTTGTACCCAAAGCCTTCCTTTGGGGGCACTTTTGGATGGGCGAAAAGGGCTCGCAACGCATTTCCTGGGGCCTGATTTTTCAGTCGTCTTCGATACCGGCTAAGGCTATGTTTAGGGATGCTCGGAAACAGCGAACCCGGAGGGTCCAGTTGCATGTGGGGCTGCATAAAGGCTCCCCTGGGGAGTTCACTTGTACCCAAAGCCTTCCTTTGGGGGCACATTTGGATGGGCGAAAAGGGCTCGCAACGCATTTTCTGTGGCCTGAATTTTCACTCGTCTCCGAAGACGGCTAGGGCTACGTTTAGGTTTGTTCAGGAACAGCGAACACGGAGGGTCCAGTTGCATGTGGGGCTGCGTAAAGGCTCCCCTGGGGAGATCACTTGTACCCAAAGCCTTCCTTTGGTGACACTTTTGGATGGTCCAAAGGGGCTTGCAACGCGTTTTCTGGGGCCCGGGTTTTCAGTCTTCTCCCATGCCGGCTAGTGATATATTTAGGATTGCTCGGAAAAATCGAACCCGGAGGGTCCAGTTGCATGTGTGGCTGCGTAAAGGCTCCCCTGGGGAGTTCACTTGTACCCAAAGCCTTCCTTTTTGGGCACTTTTGGATGGGCGAAAAGGGCTCGCAACGCATTTCCTGGGGCCTGATTTTTCACTCGTCTCCGATGACGGCTAGGGCTACGTTTAGGTTTGCTCAGGAACAGCAAACCCGGAGGGTCCAGTTGCATGTGGGGTTGTGTAAAGGCTCCCCTGGGGAGTTCACTTGTACCCAAAGCCTTCCTTTGGGGGCACGTTTGGATGGTCCAAAGGGGCTCGCAACGCATTTCCTGGGGCCTGATTTTTCACTCGTCTCCGATGACGGCTAGGGCTACGTTTAGGTTTGCTCAGGAACAGCGAACCCTGATAGTGCAGTTGCATGTGGGGCTGCGTAAACGCTCCCCTGGGGAGTTCAGTTGTACCCAAAGCCTTCCTTTGGGGGCACTTTTGGATGGGCGAAAAGGGCTCGCAACGCATTTCCTGGGGCCTCATTTTTCAGTCGTCTTCGATGACGGCTAGGGCTACATTTAGGTTTGCTCATGAACAGCGAACCCGGAGGGTCCAGTTGCATGTGGGGCTGCGTAAAGGCTCCCCTGGGGAGTTCTCTTGTACCCAAAGCCTTCCTTTGGGGGTACTTTTGGATGGGCGAAAAGGGCTTGCAACGCATTTCCTGGGGCCTGATTTTTCAGTCGTCTTCGATGCCGGCTAGGGCTATGTTTAGGGATGCTCGGAAACAGCGAACCAGGAGGGTCCAGTTGCATGTGGGGCTGCGTAAAGGCTCCCCTGGGGAGTTCACTTGTACCCAAAGCCTTCCTTTGGGGGCACTTTTGGATGGGCGAAAAGGGCTCGCAACGCATTTCCTGGGGCCTGATTTTTCAGTCGTCTTCGATACCGGCTAGGGCTATGTTTAGGGATGCTCAGAAACAGCGAACCCGGAGGGTCCAGTTGCATGTGGGGCTGCATAAAGGCTCCCCTGGGGAGTTCACTTGTACCCAAAGCATTCCTTTGGGGGCACATTTGGATGGGCGAAAAGCTCTCGCAACGCATTTTCTGTGGCCTGAATTTTCACTCGTCTCCGATGACGGCTAGGGCTACGTTTAGGTTTGTTCAGGAACAGCGAACACGGAGGGTCCAGTTGCATGTGGGGCTGCGTAAAGGCTCCCCTGGGGAGATCACTTGTACCCAAAGCTTCCTTTGGTGACACTTTTGGATGGTCCAAAGGGGCTTGCAACGCGTTTTCTGGGGCCCGGGTTTTCAGTCTTCTCCCATGCCGGCTAGTGATATATTTAGGATTGCTCGGAAAAATCGAACCCGGAGGGTCCAGTTGCATGTGTGGCTGCGTAAAGGCTCCCCTGGGGAGTTCACTTGTACCCAAAGCCTTCCTTTGGGGGCACTTTTGGATGCATGAAAAGGGCTCGCAACGCATTTCCTGGGGCCTGATTTTTCAGTCGTCTTCGATGCCGGCTAGGGCTATGTTTAGGGATGCTCGGAAACAGCGAACCCGGAGGGTCCAGTTGCATGTGGGGCTGCGTAAAGGCTCCCCTGGGGAGTTCACTTGTACCCAAAGCCTTCCTTTGGGGGCACTTTTGGATGGGCGAAAAGGGCTTGCAACGCATTTCCTGGGGCCTGATTTTTCACTCGTCTCCGATGACGGCTAGGGCTATGTTTAGGGATGCTCGGAAACAGCAAACCCGGAGGGTCCAGTTGCATGTGGGGCTGCATAAAGGCTCCCCTGGGGAGTTCTCTTGTACCCAAAGCCTTCCTTTGGGGGCACTTTTGGACGGGTGAAAAGGGCTCGCAACGCTTTTCCTGGGGCCTGATTTTTCAGTCGTCTTCGAAGCCGTCTAGGACTATGTTTAGGTTTGCTCAGGAACAGCGAACCCGGAGGGTCCAGTTGCATGTGGGGCTGCGTAAAGTCTCCCCGGGGGAGATCACTTGTACCCGAAGCCTTCCTTTGCGGGCACTTTTGGATGGTCCAAAGGTGCTTGCAACGCATTTCCTGGGGCCTGATTTTTCAGTCGTCTCCGATGACGGCTAGGGCTACATTTAGGTTTGCTCATGAACAGCGAACCCAGAGGGTCCAGTTGCATGTGGGGCTGCGTAAAGGCTCCCCTGGGGAGTTCTCTTGTACCCAAAGCCTTCGTTTGGGGGCACTTTTGGATGGTCCAAAGGGGCTTGCAACGCGTTTTCTGGGGCCCGGGTTTTCAGTCTTCTCCCATGCCGGCTAGGGATATATTTAGGATTGCTCGGAAAAATCGAACCCGGAGGGTCCAGTTGCATGTGGGGCTGCGTAAAGGCTCCCCTGGGGAGTTCACTTGTACCCAAAGCCTTCCTTTGGGGGCACTTTTGGATGGGCGAAAAGGGCTCGCAACGCATTTCCTGGGGCCTGATTTTTCACTCGTCTCCGAAGACGGCTAGGGCTACGTTTAGGTTTGCTCAGGAACAGCAAACCCGGAGGGTCCAGTTGCATGTGGGGCTGCGTAAAGGCTCCCCTGGGGAGATCACTTGTACCCAAAGCCTTCCTCTGCGGGTTCTTTTGGATGGTCCAAAGGGGCTTGCAACACATTTCCTGGGGCCTGATTTTTCAGTCGTCTTCGATGACCGCTAGGGCTATGTTTAGGGATGTTCGGAAACAGCGAACCCGGAGGTTGCAGTTGCATGTGGGGCTGTGTAAAGGCTCCCCTGGGGAGTTCACTTGTACCCAAAGCCTTCCTTTGGGGGCACGTTTGGATGGTCCAAAGGGGCTCGCAACGCATTTCCTGGGGCCTGATTTTTCACTCGTCTCCGATGACGGCTAGGGCTACGTTTAGGATTGCTCAGGAACAGCGAACCCGGAGGGTCCAGTTGCATGTGGGGCTGCGTAAAGGCTCCCCTGGGGAGTTCTCTTGTACCCAAAGCCTTCCTTTGGGGGCACTTTTGGATGCACGAAAAGGGCTCGCAACGCATTTCCTGGGGCCTGATTTTTCAGTCGTCATAGATGCCGGCTAGGGCTATGTTTAGGGATGCTCGGAAACAGCGAACCCGGAGGGTCCAGTTGCATGTGGGGCTGCGTAAAGGCTCCCCTGGGGAGTTCACTTGTACCCAAAGCCTTCCTTTGGGGGCACATTTGGATGGGCGAAAAGGGCTCGCAACGCATTTTCTGTGGCCTGAATTTTCACTCATCTCCGAAGACGGCTAGGGCTACGTTTAGGTTTGTTCAGGAACAGCGAACACGGAGGGTCCAGTTGCATGTGGGGCTGCGTAAAGGCTCCCCTGGGGAGATCACTTGTACCCAAAGCCTTCCTTTGGTGACACTTTTGGATGGTCCAAAGGGGCTTGCAACGCGTTTTCTGGGGCCCGGGTTTTCAGTCTTCTCCCATGCCGGCTAGTGATATATTTAGGATTGCTCGGAAAAATCGAACCCGGAGGGTCCAGTTGCATGTGTGGCTGCGTAAAGGCTCCCCTGGGGAGTTCACTTGTACCCAAAGCCTTCCTTTGGGGGCACTTTTGGATGGGCGAAAAGGGCTCGCAACGCATTTCCTGGGGCCTGATTTTTCACTCGTCTCCGATGACGGCTAGGGCTACGTTTAGGTTTGCTCAGGAACAGCAAACCCGGAGGGTCCAGTTGCATGTGGGGTTGTGTAAAGGCTCCCCTGGGGAGTTCACTTGTACCCAAAGCCTTCCTTTGGGGGCACGTTTGGATGGTCCAAAGGGGCTCGCAAAGCATTTCCTGGGGCCTGATTTTTCACTCGTCTCCGATGACGGCTAGGGCTACGTTTAGGTTTGCTCAGGAACAGCGAACCCTGATAGTGCAGTTGCATGTGGGGCTGCGTAAACGCTCCCCTGGGGAGTTCAGTTGTACCCAAAGCCTTCCTTTGGGGGCACTTTTGGATGGTCCAAAGGGGCTCGCAACGCATTTCCTGGGGCCTCATTTTTCAGTCGTCTTCGATGCCGGCTAGGGATATGTTTAGGGATGCTCGG
This sequence comes from Anas acuta, assembly GCF_963932015.1. Classification (NCBI taxonomy): domain Eukaryota; kingdom Metazoa; phylum Chordata; class Aves; order Anseriformes; family Anatidae; genus Anas; species Anas acuta. The sequence continues at coordinate 43,934 of NW_027076227.1, read as the reverse complement.
AAACAGCAAACCCGGAAGGTCCAGTTGCATGTGGGGCTGCGTAAAGGCTCCCCTGGGGAGTTCACTTGTACCCAAAGCCTTCCTTTGGGGGCACTTTTGGATGGGCGAAAAGGGCTTGCAACGCATTTCCTGGGGCCTGATTTTTCACTCGTCTACGATGCAGACTAGGGCTATGTTTAGGGATGCTCGGAAACAGCAAACCCGGAGGGTCCAGTTGCATGTGGGGCTGCGTAAAGGCTCCCCTGGGGAGTTCACTTGTACCCAAAGCCTTCCTTTTTGGGCACTTTTGGATGGGCGAAAAGGGCTTGCAACGCATTTCCTGGGGCCTGATTTTTCAGTTGTCTCCGATGACGGCTAGGGCTACATTTAGGTTTGCTCATGAACAGCGAACCCGGAGGGTCCAGTTGCATGTGGGGCTGCGTAAAGGCTCCCCTGGGGAGTTCTCTTGTACCCAAAGCCTTCCTTTGGGGGTACTTTTGGATGGGCGAAAAGGGCTTGCAACGCATTTCCTGGGGCCTGATTTTTCAGTCGTCTTCGATGCCGGCTAGGGCTATGTTTAGGGATGCTCGGAAACAGCGAACCAGGAGGGTCCAGTTGCATGTGGGGCTGCGTAAAGGCTCCCCTGGGGAGTTCACTTGTACCCAAAGCCTTCCTTTGGGGGCACTTTTGGATGGGCGAAAAGGGCTCGCAACGCATTTCCTGGGGCCTGATTTTTCAGTCGTCTTCGATACCGGCTAGGGCTATGCTTAGGGATGCTCAGAAACAGCGAACCCGGAGGGTCCAGTTGCATGTGGGGCTGCGTAAAGGCTCCCCTGGGGAGTTCACTTGTACCCAAAGCCTTCCTTTTTGGGCACTTTTGGATGGGCGAAAAGGGCTCGTAACGCTTTTCCTGGGGCCTGATATTTCAGTCGTCTTCGAAGCCGTCTAGGACTATGTTTAGGTTTGCTCAGGAACAGCGAACCCGGAGGGTCCAGTTGCATGTGGGGCTGCGTAAAGTCTCCCCGGGGGAGATCACTTGTACCCGAAGCCTTCCTTTGCGGGCACTTTTGGATGGTCCAAAGGTGCTTGCAACGCATTTCCTGGGGCCTGATTTTTCAGTCGTCTCCGATGACGGCTAGGGCTACATTTAGGTTTGCTCATGAACAGCGAACCCAGAGGGTCCAGTTGCATGTGGGGCTGCGTAAAGGCTCCCCTGGGGAGTTCACTTGTACCCAAAGCCTTCCTTTGGTGACACTTTTGGATGGTCCAAAGGGGCTTGCAACGCGTTTTCTGGGGCCCGGGTTTTCAGTCTTCTCCCATGCTGGCTAGGGATATATTTAGGATTGCTCGGAAAAATCGAACCCGGAGGGTCCAGTTGCATGTGGGGCTGCGTAAAGGCTCACCTGGGGAGTTCAGTTGTACCCAAAGCCTTCCTTTGGGGGCACTTTTGGATGGGCGAAAAGGGCTCGCAACGCATTTCCTGTTGTCTGATTTTTCACTCGTCTCCGAAGACGGCTAGGGCTACGTTTAGGTTTGCTCAGGAACAGCAAACCCGGAGGGTCCAGTTGCATGTGGGGTTGTGTAAAGGCTCCCCTGGGGAGTTCACTTGTACCCAAAGCCTTCCTTTGGGGGCACGTTTGGATGGTCCAAAGGGGCTCGCAACGCATTTCCTGGGGCCTGATTTTTCAGTCGTCTTCGATACCGGCTAAGGCTATGTTTAGGGATGCTCGGAAACAGCGAACCCGGAGGGTCCAGTTGCATGTGGGGCTGCATAAAGGCTCCCCTGGGGAGTTCACTTGTACCCAAAGCCTTCCTTTGGGGGCACATTTGGATGGGCGAAAAGGGCTCGCAACGCATTTTCTGTGGCCTGAATTTTCACTCGTCTCCGAAGACGGCTAGGGCTACGTTTAGGTTTGTTCAGGAACAGCGAACACGGAGGGTCCAGTTGCATGTGGGGCTGCGTAAAGGCTCCCCTGGGGAGTTCGCTTGTACCCAAAGCCTTCCTCGGCGGGCACTTTTGAAAGGCCAAATGGGCTCGGAAAGCGTTTTCTGAGGCCCGATTTTTCAGTCGTCTCCCATGCCGGCTAGGGATATGTTTAGTATTGCTCGGAAAGAGCGAACCCGGAGGGTCCAGTTGCATGTGGGGCTGCATAAAGGCTCCCCTGGGGAGTTCACTTGTACCCAAAGCCTTCCTTTTTGGGCACTTTTGGATGGGCGAAAAGGGCTTGCAACGCATTTCCTGAGGCCTGATTTTTCAGTCGTCTTCGATGCCTTCTAGGATTATGTTTAGCTATGCTCGGAAACAGCAAACCCGGAGGGTCCAGTTGCATGTGGGGCTGCGTAAAGGCTCCCCTGGGGAGATCACTTGTACCCAAAGCCTTCCTTTGCGGGCACTTTTGGATGGTCCAAAGGGGCTTGCAACGCATTTCCTGTGTCCTGATTTTTCAGTCGTCTCCGATGACGGCTAGGGCTACGTTTAGGTTTGCTCATGAACAGCGAACCCGGAGGGTCCAGTTGCATGTGGGGCTGCGTAAAGGCTCCCCTGGGGAGTTCTCTTGTACCCAAAGTCTTCCTTTGGGGGCACATTTGGATGGTCCAAAGGGGCTTGCAACGCATTTCCTGGGGCCTGATTTTTCATTCGTCTCCGATGACGGCTAGGGCTATGTTTAGGTTTGCTCATGAACAGCGAACCCGGAGGGTCCAGTTGCATGTGGGGATGCATAAAGGCTCCCCTGGGGAGTTCTCTTGTACCCAAAGCCTTCCTTTGGGGGCACTTTTGGACGGGTGAAAAGGGCTCGCAACGCTTTTCCTGGGGCCTGATTTTTCAGTCGTCTTCGAAGCCGTCTAGGACTATGTTTAGGTTTGCTCAGGAACAGCGAACCCGGAGGGTCCAGTTGCATGTGGGGCTGCGTAAAGGCTCCCCGGGGGAGATCACTTGTACCCGAAGCCTTCCTTTGCGGGCACTTTTGGATGGTCCAAAGGTGCTTGCAACGCATTTCCTGGGGCCTGATTTTTCACTCGTCTCCGATGACGGCTAGGGCTACGTTTAGGTTTGCTCATGAACAGCGAACCCGGAGGGTCCAGTTGCATGTGGGGCTGCGTAAAGGCTCCCCTGGGGAGTTCTCTTGTACCCAAAGTCTTCCTTTGGGGGCACATTTGGATGGTCCAAAGGGGCTTGCAAAGCATTTCTTGGGTCCTGATTTTTCATTCGTCTCCGATGACGGCTAGGGCTACGTTTAGGTTTGCTCATGAACAGCGAACCCGGAGGGTCCAGTTGCATGTGGGGCTGCCTAAAGGCTCCCCTGGGGAGTTCTCTTGTACCCAAAGCCTTCCTTTGGGGGTACTTTTGGATGGGCGAAAAGGGCTTACAACGCATTTCCTGGGGCCTGATTTTTCAGTCGTCTTCGATGCCGGCTAGGGCTATGTTTAGGGATGCTCGGAAACAGCGAACCCGGAGGGTCCAGTTGCATGTGGGGCTGCGTAAAGGCTCCCCTGGGGAGTTCACTTGTACCCAAAGCCTTCCTTTGGGGGCACTTTTGGATGGGCGAAAAGGGCTCGCAACGCATTTCCTGGGGCCTGATTTTTCAGTCGTCTTCGATACCGGCTAGGGCTATGCTTAGGGATGCTTAGAAACAGCGAACCCGGAGGGTCCAGTTGCATGTGGGGCTGCATAAAGGCTCCCCTGGGGAGTTCATTTGTACCCAAAGCCTTCCTTTGGGGGCACATTTGGATGGGCGAAAAGCTCTCGCAACGCATTTTCTGTGGCCTGAATTTTCACTCGTCTCCGAAGACGGCTAGGGCTACGTTTAGGTTTGTTCAGGAACAGCGAACACGGAGGGTCCAGTTGCATGTGGGGCTGCGTAAAGGCTCCCCTGGGGAGATCACTTGTACCCAAAGCTTCCTTTGGTGACACTTTTGGATGGTCCAAAGGGGCTTGCAACGCGTTTTCTGGGGCCCGGGTTTTCAGTCTTCTCCCATGCCGGCTAGTGATATATTTAGGATTGCTCGGAAAAATCGAACCCGGAGGGTCCAGTTGCATGTGTGGCTGCGTAAAGGCTCCCCTGGGGAGTTCACTTGTACCCAAAGCCTTCCTTTGGGGGCACTTTTGGATGCATGAAAAGGGCTCGCAACGCATTTCCTGGGGCCTCATTTTTCAGTCGTCTTCGATGCCGGCTAGGGCTATGTTTAGTGATGCTCGGAAACAGCGAACCCGGAGGGTCCAGTTGCATGTGGGGCTGCGTAAAGGCTCCCCTGGGGAGTTCACTTGTACCCAAAGCCTTCCTTTGGGGGCACTTTTGGATGGGCGAAAAGGGCTTGCAACGCATTTCCTGGGGCCTGATTTTTCACTCGTCTCCGATGACGGCTAGGGCTATGTTTAGGGATGCTCGGAAACAGCAAACCCGGAGGGTCCAGTTGCATGTGGGGCTGCGTAAAGGCTCCCCTGGGGAGTTCGCTTGTACCCAAAGCCTTCCTCGGCGGGCACTTTTGAAAGGCCAAATGGGCTCGGAAAGCGTTTTCTGAGGCCCGATTTTTCAGTCGTCTCCCATGCCGGCTAGGGATATGTTTAGTATTGCTCGGAAAGAGCGAACCCGGAGGGTCCAGTTGCATGTGGGGCTGCATAAAGGCTCCCCTGGGGAGTTCACTTGTACCCAAAGCCTTCCTTTTTGGGCACTTTTGGATGGGCGAAAAGGGCTTGCAACGCATTTCCTGGGGCCTGATTTTTCAGTCGTCTCCGATGACGGCTAGGGCTATGTTTAGGTTTGCTCATGAACAGCGAACCCGGAGGGTCCAGTTGCATGTGGGGATGCATAAAGGCTCCCCTGGGGAGTTCTCTTGTACCCAAAGCCTTCCTTTGGGGGCACTTTTGGACGGGTGAAAAGGGCTCGCAACGCTTTTCCTGGGGCCTGATTTTTCAGTCGTCTTCGAAGCCGTCTAGGACTATGTTTAGGTTTGCTCAGGAACAGCGAACCCAGAGGGTCCAGTTGCATGTGGGGCTGCGTAAAGTCTCCCCGGGGGAGATCACTTGTACCCGAAGCCTTCCTTTGCGGGCACTTTTGGATGGTCCAAAGGTGCTTGCAACGCATTTCCTGGGGCCTGATTTTTCACTCGTCTCCGATGACGGCTAGGGCTACATTTAGGTTTGCTCATGAAAAGCGAACCCGGAGGGTCCAGTTGCATGTGGGGCTGCGTAAAGGCTCCCCTGGGGAGTTCTCTTGTACCCAAAGCCTTCGTTTGGGGGCACTTTTGGATGGTCCAAAGGGGCTTGCAACGCGTTTTCTGGGGCCCGGGTTTTCAGTCTTCTCCCATGCCGGCTAGGGATATATTTAGGATTGCTCGGAAAAATCGAACCCGGAGGGTCCAGTTGCATGTGGGGCTGCGTAAAGGCTCCCCTGGGGAGTTCAGTTGTACCCAAAGCCTTCCTTTGGGGGCACTTTTGGATGGGCGAAAAGGGCTCGCAACGCATTTCCTGGGGCCTGATTTTTCACTCGTCTCCGAAGACGGCTAGGGCTACGTTTAGGTTTGCTCAGGAACAGCAAACCCGGAGGGTCCAGTTGCATGTGGGGCTGCGTAAAGGCTCCCCTGGGGAGATCACTTGTACCCAAAGCCTTCCTCTGCGGGTTCTTTTGGATGGTCCAAAGGGGCTTGCAACACATTTCCTGGGGCCTGATTTTTCAGTCGTCTTCGATGACCGCTAGGGCTATGTTTAAGGATGCTCGGAAACAGCGAACCCGGAGGGTCCAGTTGCATGTGGCGCTGCGTAAATGCTCCCTGGGGAGTTCTCTTGTACCCAAAGCCTTCCTTTGGGGGCACTTTTGGACGGGTGAAAAGGGCTCGCAACGCTTTTCCTGGGGCCTGATTTTTCAGTCGTATTCGAAGCCGTCTAGGACTATGTTTAGGTTTGCTCAGGAACCGCGAACCCGGAGGGTCCAGTTGCATGTGGGGCTGCGTAAAGGCTCCCCTGGGGAGTTCACTTGTACCCAAAGCCTTCCTTTTTGGGCACTTTTGGATGGGCGAAAAGGGCTTGCAACGCATTTCCTGAGGCCTGATTTTTCAGTCGTCTTCGAAGCCTTCTAGGATTATGTTTAGCTATGCTCGGAAACAGCAAACCCGGAGGGTCCAGTTGCATGTGGGGCTGCGTAAAGGCTCCCCTGGGGAGATCACTTATACCCAAAGCCTTCCTTTTAGGGCACTTTTGGATGGTCCAAAGGGGCTTGCAACGCATTTCCTGGGGCCTGATTTTTCAGTCGTCTCCGATGACGGCTAGGGCTACGTTTAGGTTTGCTCATGAACAGCGAACCCGGAGGGTCCAGTTGCATGTGGGGCTGCGTAAAGGCTCCCCTGGGGAGTTCTCTTGTACCCAAAGCCTTCCTTTGGGGGCACTTTTGGACGGGTGAAAAGGGCTCGCAACGCTTTTCCTGGGGCCTGATTTTTCAGTCGTCTTCGAAGCCGTCTAGGACTATGTTTAGGTTTGCTCAGGAACAGCGAACCCGGAGGGTCCAGTTGCATGTGGGGCTGCGTAAAGGCTCCCCTGGGGAGTTCTCTTGTACCCAAAGCCTTCGTTTGGGGGCACTTTTGGATGGTCCAAAGGGGCTTGCAACACGTTTTCTGGGGCCCGGATTTTCAGTCTTCTCCCATGCCGGCTAGGGATATATTTAGGATTGCTCGGAAAAATCGAACCCGGAGGGTCCAGTTGCATGTGGGGCTGCGTAAAGGCTCCCCTGGGGAGTTCACTTGTACCCAAAGCCTTCCTTTGGGGGCACTTTTGGATGGGCGAAAAGGGCTCGCAACACATTTCCTGGGGCCTGATTTTTCACTCGTCTCCGAAGACGGCTAGGGCTACGTTTAGGTTTGCTCAGGAACAGCAAACCCGGAGGGTCCAGTTGCATGTGGGGCTGCGTAAAGGCTCCCCTGGGGAGATCACTTGTACCCAAAGCCTTCCTCTGCGGGTTCTTTTGGATGGTCCAAAGGGGCTTGCAACACATTTCCTGGGGCCTGATTTTTCAGTCGTCTTCGATGACCGCTAGGGCTATGTTTAGGGATGTTCGGAAACAGCGAACCCGGAGGTTGCAGTTGCATGTGGGGCTGTGTAAAGGCTCCCCTGGGGAGTTCACTTGTACCCAAAGCCTTCCTTTGGGGGCACGTTTGGATGGTCCAAAGGGGCTCGCAACGCATTTCCTGGGGCCTGATTTTTCACTCGTCTCCGATGACGGCTAGGGCTACGTTTAGGATTGCTCAGGAACAGCGAACCCGGAGGGTCCAGTTGCATGTGGGGCTGCGTAAAGGCTCCCCTGGGGAGTTCACTTGTACCCAAAGCCTTCCTTTGGTGACACTTTTGGATGGTCCAAAGGGGCTTGCAACGCGTTTTCTGGGGCCCGGATTTTCAGTCTTCTCCCATGCCGGCTAGTGATATATTTAGGATTGCTCGGAAAAATCGAACCCGGAGGGTCCAGTTGCATGTGTGGCTGCGTAAAGGCTCCCCTGGGGAGTTCAGTTGTACCCAAAGCCTTCCTTTGGGGGCACTTTTGGATGCACGAAAAGGGCTCGCAACGCATTTCCTGGCGCCTCATTTTTCACTCGTCTTCGATGCCGGCTAGGGCTATGTTTAGGGATGCTCGGAAACAGCGAACCCTGATAGTGCATTTGCATGTGGGGCTGCGTAAAGGCTCCCCTGGGGAGTTCTCTTGTACCCAAAGCCTTCCTTTGGGGGCACTTTTGGATGGGCGAAAAGTGCTTGCAACGCATTTCCTGGGGCCTGATTTTTCACTCGTCTCCGAAGACGGCTAGGGCTACGTTTAGGTTTGCTCAGGAACAGCGAACCTGGAGGGTCCAGTTGCATGTGGGGCTGCGTAAAGGCTCCCCTGGGGAGATCACTTGTACCCAAAGCCTTCCTTTGGGGGCACTTTTGGATGGTCTGAAGGGGCTGGCAACACATTTCCTGGGTCCTGATTTTTCACTTGTCTTCGATGACGGCTAGGGCTATGTTTAGGGATGCTCGGAAACAGCGAACCCGGAGGGTCCAGTTGCATGTGGCGCTGCGTAAAGGCTCCCTGGGGAGTTCTCTTGTACCCAAAGTCTTCCTTTGGGGGCACATTTGGATGGTCCAAAGGGGCTCGCAACGCATTTCCTGGGGCCTGATTTTTCAGTCGTCTCCGATGACGGGTAGGGCTACGTTTAGGTTTGCTCAGGAACAGCGAACCCGGAGGGTCCAGTTGCATGTGGGGCTGCGTAAAGGCTCCCCTGGGGAGTTCTCTTGTACCCAAAGCCTTTCTTTGGGGGCACTTTTGGATGCACGAAAAGGGCTCGCAACGCTTTTCCTGGGGCCTGATTTTTCAGTCGTCTTCGAAGCCGTCTAGGACTATGTTTAGGTTTGCTCAGGAACAGCGAACCCGGAGGGTCCAGTTGCATGTGGGGCTGTGTAAAGTCTCCCCGGGGGAGATCACTTGTACCCGAAGCCTTCCTTTGCGGGCACTTTTGGATGGTCCAAAGGGGCTTGCAACGCATTTCCTGGGGCCTGATTTTTCAGTCGTCTCCGATGACGGCTAGGGCTACATTTAGGTTTGCTCATGAACAGCGAACCCAGAGGGTCCAGTTGCATGTGGGGCTGCGTAAAGGCTCCCCTGGGGAGTTCACTTGTACCCAAAGCCTTCCTTTGGTGACACTTTTGGATGGTCCAAAGGGGCTTGCAACGCGTTTTCTGGGGCCCGGGTTTTCAGTCTTCTCCCATGCTGGCTAGGGATATATTTAGGATTGCTCGGAAAAATCGAACCCGGAGGGTCCAGTTGCATGTGGGGCTGCGTAAAGGCTCCCCTGGGGAGTTCAGTTGTACCCAAAGCCTTCCTTTGGGGGCACTTTTGGATGGGCGAAAAGGGCTCGCAACGCATTTCCTGTTGTCTGATTTTTCACTCGTCTCCGAAGACGGCTAGGGCTACGTTTAGGTTTGCTCAGGAACAGCAAACCCGGAGGGTCCAGTTGCATGTGGAGCTGCGTAAAGGCTCCCCTGGGGAGATCACTTGTACCCAAAGCCTTCCTTTGCGGGTTCTTTTGGATGGTCCAAAGGGGCTTGCAACGCATTTCCTGGGGCCTGATTTTTCAGTCGTCTTCGATGCCCGCTAGGGCTATGTTTAGGGATGTTCGGAAACAGCGAACCCGGAGGTTGCAGTTGCATGTGGGGTTGTGTAAAGGCTCCCCTGGGGAGTTCACTTGTACACAAAGCCTTCCTTTGGGGGCACGTTTGGATGGTCCAAAGGGGCTCGCAACGCATTTCCTGTTGTCTGATTTTTCACTCGTCTCCGAAGACGGCTAGGGCTACGTTTAGGTTTGCTCAGGAACAGCGAACCCTGATAGTGCAGTTGCATGTGGGGCTGCGTAAAGGCTCCCCTGGGGAGTTCAGTTGTACCCAAAGCCTTCCTTTGGGGGCACTTTTGGATGGGCGAAAAGGGCTCGCAACGCATTTCCTGGGGCCTGATTTTTCAGTCGTCTTCGATACCGGCTAAGGATATGTTTAGGGATGCTCGGAAACAGCGAACCCGGAGGGTCCAGTTGCATGTGGGGCTGCATAAAGGCTCCCCTGGGGAGTTCACTTGTACCCAAAGCCTTCCTTTGGGGGCACATTTGGATGGGCGAAAAGGGCTCGCAACGCATTTTCTGTGGCCTGAATTTTCACTCGTCTCCGAAGACGGCTAGGGCTACGTTTAGATTTGTTCAGGAACAGCGAACACGGAGGGTCCAGTTGCATGTGGGGCTGCGTAAAGGCTCCCCTGGGGAGATCACTTGTACCCAAAGCCTTCCTTTGGTGACACTTTTGGATGGTCCAAAGGGGCTTGCAACGCGTTTTCTGGGGCCCGGGTTTTCAGTCTTCTCCCATGCCGGCTAGTGATATATTTAGGATTGCTCGGAAAAATCGAACCCGGAGGGTCCAGTTGCATGTGTGGCTGCGTAAAGGCTCCCCTGGGGAGTTCAGTTGTACCCAAAGCCTTCCTTTGGGGGCACTTTTGGATGCATGAAAAGGGCTCGCAACGCATTTCCTGGGGCCTCATTTTTCAGTCGTCTTCGATGCCGGCTAGGGCTATGTTTAGGGATGCTCGGAAACAGCGAACCCGGAGGGTCCAGTTGCATGTGGGGCTGCGTAAAGGCTCCCCTGGGGAGTTCACTTGTACCCAAAGCCTTCCTTTGGGGGCACTTTTGGATGGGCGAAAAGGGCTTGCAACACATTTCCTGGGGCCTGATTTTTCACTCGTCTACGATGTCGGCTAGGGCTATGTTTAGGGATGCTCGGAAACAGCAAACCCGGAGGGTCCAGTTGCATGTGGGGCTGCGTAAAGGCTCCCCTGGGGAGTTCACTTGTACCCAAAGCCTTCCTTTGGGGGCACTTTTGGATGGGCGAAAAGGGCTTGCAACGCATTTCCTGGGGCCTGATTTTTCAGTCGTCTCCGATGACGGCTAGGGCTATGTTTAGGGATGCTCGGAAACAGCAAACCCGGAGGGTCCAGTTGCATGTGGGGCTGCATAAAGGCTCCCCTGGGGAGTTCACTTGTACCCAAAGCCTTCCTTTTTGGGCACTTTTGGATGGGCGAAAAGGGCTTGCAACGCATTTCCTGAGGCCTGATTTTTCAGTCGTCTTCGATGCCTTCTAGGATTATGTTTAGCTATGCTCGGAAACAGCAAACCCAGAGGGTCCAGTTGCATGTGGGGCTGCGTAAAGGCTCCCCTGGGGAGATCACTTGTACCTAAATCCTTCCTTTGCGGGCACTTTTGGATGGTCCAAAGGGGCTTGCAACGCATTTCCTGGGGCCTGATTTTTCAGTCGCCTCCGATGACGGCTAGGGCTACGTTTAGGTTTGCTCATGAACAGCGAACCCGGAGGGTCCAGTTGCATGTGGGGCTGCGTAAAGGCTCCCCTGGGGAGTTCTCTTGTACCCAAAGTCTTCCTTTGGAGGCACATTTGGATGGTCCAAAGGGGCTTGCAACGCATTTCCTGGGGCCTGATTTTTCATTCGTCTCCGATGATGGCTAGGGCTTTGTTTAGGTTTGCTCATGAACAGCGAACCCGGAGGGTCCAGTTGCATGTGGGGCTGCATAAAGGCTCCCCTGGGGAGTTCTCTTGTACCCAAAGCCTTCCTTTGGGGGTACTTTTGGATGGGCGAAAAGGGCTCGCAACGCATTTCCTGGGGCCTGATTTTTCAGTCGTCTTCGATGCCGGCTAGGGCTACGTTTAGGGATGCTCGGAAACAGCGAACCCGGAGGGTCCAGTTGCATGTGGGGCTGCGTAAAGGCTCCCCTGGGGAGTTCACTTGTACCCAAAGCCTTCCTTTGGGGGCACTTTTGGATGGGCGAAAAGGGCTCGCAACGCATTTCCTGGGGCCTGATTTTTCAGTCGTCTTCGATACCGGCTAGGGCTATGTTTAGAGATGCTCAGAAACAGCGAACCCGGAGGGTCCAGTTGCATGTGGGGCTACATAAAGGCTCCCCTGGGGAGTTCACTTGTACCCAAAGCCTTCCTTTGGGGGCACATTTGGATGGGCGAAAAGCTCTCGCAACGCATTTTCTGTGGCCTGAATTTTCACTCGTCTCCGAAGACGGCTAGGGCTACGTTTAGGTTTGTTCAGGAACAGCGAACACAGAGGGTCCAGTTGCATGTGGGGCTGCGTAAAGGCTCCCCTGGGGAGATCACTTGTACCCAAAGCTTCCTTTGGTGACACTTTTGGATGGTCCAAAGGGGCTTGCAACGCGTTTTCTGGGGCCCGGGTTTTCAGTCTTCTCCCATGCCGGCTAGTGATATATTTAGGATTGCTCGGAAAAATCGAACCCGGAGGGTCCAGTTGCATGTGTGGCTGCGTAAAGGCTCCCCTGGGGAGTTCAGTTGTACCCAAAGCCTTCCTTTGGGGGCACTTTTGGATGCATGAAAAGGGCTCGCAACGCATTTCCTGGGGCCTCATTTTTCAGTCGTCTTCGATGCCGGCTAGGGCTATGTTTAGTGATGCTCGGAAACAGCGAACCCGGAGGGTCCAGTTGCATGTGGGGCTGCGTAAAGGCTCCCCTGGGGAGTTCACTTGTACCCAAAGCCTTCCTTTGGGGGCACTTTTGGATGGGCGAAAAGGGCTTGCAACGCATTTCCTGGGGCCTGATTTTTCACTCGTCTACGATGCAGACTAGGGCTATGTTTAGGGATGCTCGGAAACAGCAAACCCGGAGGGTCCAGTTGCATGTGGGGCTGCGTAAAGGCTCCCCTGGGGAGTTCACTTGTACCCAAAGCCTTCCTTTGGGGGCACTTTTGGATGGGCGAAAAGGCCTCGCAACGCATTTCCTGGGGCCTGATTTTTCAGTCGTCTTCGATACCGGCTAGGGATATGTTTAGGGATGCTCGGAAACAGCGAACCCGGAGGGTCCAGTTGCATGTGGGGCTGCGTAAAGGCTCCCCTGGGGAGTTCACTTGTACCCAAAGTCTTCCTTTGGGGGCACTTTTGGATGGGCAGAAAGGGTTCGCAACACATTTCCTGTGGCTTGATTTTTCACTCGTCTCCGAAGACGGCTTGGGTTACATTTAGGTTTGTTCAGGAACAGCGAACCCGGAGGGTCCAGTTGCATGTGGGGCTGCGTAAAGGCTCCCCTGGGGAGATCACTTGTACCCGAAGCCTTCCTTTGCGGGCACTTTTGGATGGTCCAAAGGGGCTTGCAACGCATTTCCTGGGGCCTGATTTTTCACTCGTCTCCGATGACGGCTAGGGCTACGTTTAGGTTTGCTCAGGAACAGCGAACCCGGAGGGTCCAGTTGCATGTGGGGCTGCGTAAAGGCTCCCCTGGGGAGTTCTCTTGTACCCAAAGCCTTCCTTTGGTGACACTTTTGGATGGTCCAAAGGGGCTTGCAACGCGTTTTCTGGGGCCCGGGTTTTCAGTCTTCTCCCATACCGGCTAGTGATATATTTAGGATTCCTCGGAAAAATCGAACCCGGAGGGTCCAGTTGCATGTGTGGCTGCGTAAAGGCTCCCCTGGGGAGTTCAGTTGTACCCAAAGCCTTCCTTTGGGGGCACTTTTGGATGGGCGAAAAGGGCTCGCAACGCATTTCCTGGGGCCTGATTTTTCAGTCGTCTTCGATGCCGGCTAGGGCTATGTTTAGGGATAATCGGAAACAGCGAACCCGGAGGGTCCAGTTGCATGTGGGGCTGCGTAAAGGCTCCCCTGGGGAGTTCACTTGTACCCAAAGCCTTCCTTTTTGGGCACTTTTGGATGGGCGAAAAGGGCTTGCAACGCATTTCCTGGGGCCTGATTTTTCAATCGTCTTCGATGCCTTCTAGGAATATGTTTAGGGATGCTCGGAAACAGCAAACCCGGAGGGTCCAGTTGCATGTGGGGCTGTGTAAAGGCTCCCCTGGGGAGATCACTTGTATCCAAAGCCTTAATTTGGGGGCATTTTTACATGGTCTGAAGGGGCTGGCAACACATTTCCTGGGTCCTGATTTTTCACTTGTCTTCGATGACGGCTAGGGCTATGTTTAGGGATGCTCGGAAACAGCGAACCCGCAGGGTCCAGTTGCATGTGGGGCTGCGTAAAGGCTCCCCTGGGGAGTTCACTTGTACCCAAAGCCTTCCTTTGGGGGCACTTTTAGATGGTCCTAAGGGGCTCGCAACGCATTTCCTGGGGCCTCATTTTTCAGTCGTCTTCGATGCCGGCTAGGGCTATGTTTAGTGATGCTCGGAAACAGCGAACACGGAGGGTCCAGTTGCATGTGGGGCTGCGTAAAGGCTCCCCTGGGGAGTTCACTTGTACCCAAAGCCTTCCTTTGGGGGCACTTTTGGATGGGCGAAAAGGGCTTGCAACGCATTTCCTGGGGCCTGATTTTTCACTCGTCTACGATGCAGACTAGGGCTATGTTTAGGGATGCTCGGAAACAGCAAACCCGGAGGGTCCAGTTGCATGTGGGGCTGCATAAAGGCTCCCCTGGGGAGTTCACTTGTACCCAAAGCCTTCCTTTGGGGGCACTTTTGGATGGGCGAAAAGGGCTTGCAACGCATTTCCTGGGGCCTGATTTTTCAGTCGTCTTTGATGCCTTCTAGGATTATGTTTAGCTATGCTCGGAAACAGCAAACCCGGAGGGTCCAGTTGGATGTGGGGCTGCGTAAAGGCTCCCCTGGGGAGTTCACTTGTACCCAAAGCCTTCCTTTGCGGGCACTTTTGGATGGTCCAAAGGGGCTTGCAACGCATTTCCTGGGGCCTGACTTTTCACTCGTCTCCGATGACGGCTAGGGCTACGTTTAGGTTTGCTCATGAACAGCGAACCCGGAGGGTCCAGTTGCATGTGGGGCTGCGTAAAGGCTCCCCTGGGGAGTTCAGTTGTACCCAAAGTCTTCCTTTGGGGGCACATTTGGATGGTCCAAAGGGGCTTGCAACGCATTTCCTGGGGCCTGATTTTTCATTCGTCTCCGATGACGGCTAGGGCTACGTTTAGGTTTGCTCATGAACAGCGAACCCGGAGGGTCCAGTTGCATGTGGGGCTGCGTAAAGGCTCCCCTGGGGAGTTCTCTTGTACCCAAAGCCTTCCTTTGGGGGCACTTTTGGACGGGTGAAAAGGGCTCGCAACGCTTTTCCTGGGGCCTGATTTTTCAGTCGTCTTCGAAGCCGTCTAGGACTATGTTTAGGTTTGCTCAGGAACAGCGAACCCGGAGGGTCCAGTTGCATGTGGGGCTGCGTAAAGGCTCCCCTGGGGAGTTCTCTTGTACCCAAAGCCTTCGTTTGGGGGCACTTTTGGATGGTCCAAAGGGGCTTGCAACACGTTTTCTGGGGCCCGGATTTTCAGTCTTCTCCCATGCCGGCTAGGGATATATTTAGGATTGCTCGGAAAAATCGAACCCGGAGGGTCCAGTTGCATGTGGGGCTGCGTAAAGGCTCCCCTGGGGAGTTCACTTGTACCCAAAGCCTTCCTTTGGGGGCACTTTTGGATGGGCGAAAAGGGCTCGCAACGCATTTCCTGGGGCCTGATTTTTCACTCGTCTCCGAAGACGGCTAGGGCTACGTTTAGGTTTGCTCAGGAACAGCAAACCCGGAGGGTCCAGTTGCATGTGGGGCTGCGTAAAGGCTCCCCTGGGGAGATCACTTGTACCCAAAGCCTTCCTCTGCGGGTTCTTTTGGATGGTCCAAAGGGGCTTGCAACACATTTCCTGGGGCCTGATTTTTCAGTCGTCTTCGATGACCGCTAGGGCTATGTTTAGGGATGTTCGGAAACAGCGAACCCGGAGGTTGCAGTTGCATGTGGGGCTGTGTAAAGGCTCCCCTGGGGAGTTCACTTGTACCCAAAGCCTTCCTTTGGGGGCACGTTTGGATGGTCCAAAGGGGCTCGCAACGCATTTCCTGGGGCCTGATTTTTCACTCGTCTCCGATGACGGCTAGGGCTACGTTTAGGATTGCTCAGGAACAGCGAACCCGGAGGGTCCAGTTGCATGTGGGGCTGCGTAAAGGCTCCCCTGGGGAGTTCACTTGTACCCAAAGCCTTCCTTTGGTGACACTTTTGGATGGTCCAAAGGGGCTTGCAACGCGTTTTCTGGGGCCCGGATTTTCAGTCTTCTCCCATGCCGGCTAGTGATATATTTAGGATTGCTCGGAAAAATCGAACCCGGAGGGTCCAGTTGCATGTGTGGCTGCGTAAAGGCTCCCCTGGGGAGTTCAGTTGTACCCAAAGCCTTCCTTTGGGGGCACTTTTGGATGCACGAAAAGGGCTCGCAACGCATTTCCTGGCGCCTCATTTTTCACTCGTCTTCGATGCCGGCTAGGGCTATGTTTAGGGATGCTCGGAAACAGCGAACCCTGATAGTGCATTTGCATGTGGGGCTGCGTAAAGGCTCCCCTGGGGAGTTCTCTTGTACCCAAAGCCTTCCTTTGGGGGCACTTTTGGATGGGCGAAAAGTGCTTGCAACGCATTTCCTGGGGCCTGATTTTTCACTCGTCTCCGAAGACGGCTAGGGCTACGTTTAGGTTTGCTCAGGAACAGCGAACCTGGAGGGTCCAGTTCCATGTGGGGCTGCGTAAAGGCTCCCCTGGGGAGATCACTTGTACCCAAAGCCTTCCTTTGGGGGCACTTTTGGATGGTCTGAAGGGGCTGGCAACACATTTCCTGGGTCCTGATTTTTCACTTGTCTTCGATGACGGCTAGGGCTATGTTTAGGGATGCTCGGAAACAGCGAACCCGGAGGGTCCAGTTGCATGTGGCGCTGCGTAAAGGCTCCCTGGGGAGTTCTCTTGTACCCAAAGTCTTCCTTTGGGGGCACATTTGGATGGTCCAAAGGGGCTCGCAACGCATTTCCTGGGGCCTGATTTTTCAGTCGTCTCCGATGACGGGTAGGGCTACGTTTAGGTTTGCTCAGGAACAGCGAACCCGGAGGGTCCAGTTGCATGTGGGGCTGCGTAAAGGCTCCCCTGGGGAGTTCTCTTGTACCCAAAGCCTTTCTTTGGGGGCACTTTTGGATGCACGAAAAGGGCTCGCAACGCTTTTCCTGGGGCCTGATTTTTCAGTCGTCTTCGAAGCCGTCTAGGACTATGTTTAGGTTTGCTCAGGAACAGCGAACCCGGAGGGTCCAGTTGCATGTGGGGCTGTGTAAAGTCTCCCCGGGGGAGATCACTTGTACCCGAAGCCTTCCTTTGCGGGCACTTTTGGATGGTCCAAAGGGGCTTGCAACGCATTTCCTGGGGCCTGATTTTTCAGTCGTCTCCGATGACGGCTAGGGCTACATTTAGGTTTGCTCATGAACAGCGAACCCAGAGGGTCCAGTTGCATGTGGGGCTGCGTAAAGGCTCCCCTGGGGAGTTCACTTGTACCCAAAGCCTTCCTTTGGTGACACTTTTGGATGGTCCAAAGGGGCTTGCAACGCGTTTTCTGGGGCCCGGGTTTTCAGTCTTCTCCCATGCTGGCTAGGGATATATTTAGGATTGCTCGGAAAAATCGAACCCGGAGGGTCCAGTTGCATGTGGGGCTGCGTAAAGGCTCCCCTGGGGAGTTCAGTTGTACCCAAAGCCTTCCTTTGGGGGCACTTTTGGATGGGCGAAAAGGGCTCGCAACGCATTTCCTGTTGTCTGATTTTTCACTCGTCTCCGAAGACGGCTAGGGCTACGTTTAGGTTTGCTCAGGAACAGCAAACCCGGAGGGTCCAGTTGCATGTGGAGCTGCGTAAAGGCTCCCCTGGGGAGATCACTTGTACCCAAAGCCTTCCTTTGCGGGTTCTTTTGGATGGTCCAAAGGGGCTTGCAACGCATTTCCTGGGGCCTGATTTTTCAGTCGTCTTCGATGCCCGCTAGGGCTATGTTTAGGGATGTTCGGAAACAGCGAACCCGGAGGTTGCAGTTGCATGTGGGGTTGTGTAAAGGCTCCCCTGGGGAGTTCACTTGTACACAAAGCCTTTCTTTGGGGGCACGTTTGGATGGTCCAAAGGGGCTCGCAACGCATTTCCTGTTGTCTGATTTTTCACTCGTCTCCGAAGACGGCTAGGGCTACGTTTAGGTTTGCTCAGGAACAGCGAACCCTGATAGTGCAGTTGCATGTGGGGCTGCGTAAAGGCTCCCCTGGGGAGTTCAGTTGTACCCAAAGCCTTCCTTTGGGGGCACTTTTGGATGGGCGAAAAGGGCTCGCAACGCATTTCCTGGGGCCTGATTTTTCAGTCGTCTTCGATACCGGCTAAGGATATGTTTAGGGATGCTCGGAAACAGCGAACCCGGAGGGTCCAGTTGCATGTGGGGCTGCATAAAGGCTCCCCTGGGGAGTTCACTTGTACCCAAAGCCTTCCTTTGGGGGCACATTTGGATGGGCGAAAAGGGCTCGCAACGCATTTTCTGTGGCCTGAATTTTCACTCGTCTCCGAAGACGGCTAGGGCTACGTTTAGATTTGTTCAGGAACAGCGAACACGGAGGGTCCAGTTGCATGTGGGGCTGCGTAAAGGCTCCCCTGGGGAGATCACTTGTACCCAAAGCCTTCCTTTGGTGACACTTTTGGATGGTCCAAAGGGGCTTGCAACGCGTTTTCTGGGGCCCGGGTTTTCAGTCTTCTCCCATGCCGGCTAGTGATATATTTAGGATTGCTCGGAAAAATCGAACCCGGAGGGTCCAGTTGCATGTGTGGCTGCGTAAAGGCTCCCCTGGGGAGTTCAGTTGTACCCAAAGCCTTCCTTTGGGGGCACTTTTGGATGGGCGAAAAGGGCTCGCAACGCATTTCCTGGGGCCTGATTTTTCAGTCGTCTTCGATGCCGGCTAGGGCTATGTTTAGGGATAATCGGAAACAGCGAACCCGGAGGGTCCAGTTGCATGTGGGGCTGCGTAAAGGCTCCCCTGGGGAGTTCACTTGTACCCAAAGCCTTCCTTTGGGGGCACTTTTGGATGGGCGAAAAGGGCTTGCAACACATTTCCTGGGGCCTGATTTTTCACTCGTCTACGATGTCGGCTAGGGCTATGTTTAGGGATGCTCGGAAACAGCAAACCCGGAGGGTCCAGTTGCATGTGGGGCTGCGTAAAGGCTCCCCTGGGGAGTTCACTTGTACCCAAAGCCTTCCTTTGGGGGCACTTTTGGATGGGCGAAAAGGGCTTGCAACGCATTTCCTGGGGCCTGATTTTTCAGTCGTCTCCGATGACGGCTAGGGCTATGTTTAGGGATGCTCGGAAACAGCAAACCCGGAGGGTCCAGTTGCATGTGGGGCTGCATAAAGGCTCCCCTGGGGAGTTCACTTGTACCCAAAGCCTTCCTTTTTGGGCACTTTTGGATGGGCGAAAAGGGCTTGCAACGCATTTCCTGAGGCCTGATTTTTCAGTCGTCTTCGATGCCTTCTAGGATTATGTTTAGCTATGCTCGGAAACAGCAAACCCAGAGGGTCCAGTTGCATGTGGGGCTGCGTAAAGGCTCCCCTGGGGAGATCACTTGTACCTAAATCCTTCCTTTGCGGGCACTTTTGGATGGTCCAAAGGGGCTTGCAACGCATTTCCTGGGGCCTGATTTTTCAGTCGCCTCCGATGACGGCTAGGGCTACGTTTAGGTTTGCTCATGAACAGCGAACCCGGAGGGTCCAGTTGCATGTGGGGCTGCGTAAAGGCTCCCCTGGGGAGTTCTCTTGTACCCAAAGTCTTCCTTTGGGGGCACATTTGGATGGTCCAAAGGGGCTTGCAACGCATTTCCTGGGGCCTGATTTTTCATTCGTCTCCGATGATGGCTAGGGCTTTGTTTAGGTTTGCTCATGAACAGCGAACCCGGAGGGTCCAGTTGCATGTGGGGCTGCATAAAGGCTCCCCTGGGGAGTTCTCTTGTACCCAAAGCCTTCCTTTGGGGGTACTTTTGGATGGGCGAAAAGGGCTCGCAACGCATTTCCTGGGGCCTGATTTTTCAGTCGTCTTCGATGCCGGCTAGGGCTACGTTTAGGGATGCTCGGAAACAGCGAACCCGGAGGGTCCAGTTGCATGTGGGGCTGCGTAAAGGCTCCCCTGGGGAGTTCACTTGTACCCAAAGCCTTCCTTTGGGGGCACTTTTGGATGGGCGAAAAGGGCTCGCAACGCATTTCCTGGGGCCTGATTTTTCAGTCGTCTTCGATACCGGCTAGGGCTATGTTTAGAGATGCTCAGAAACAGCGAACCCGGAGGGTCCAGTTGCATGTGGGGCTACATAAAGGCTCCCCTGGGGAGTTCACTTGTACCCAAAGCCTTCCTTTGGGGGCACATTTGGATGGGCGAAAAGCTCTCGCAACGCATTTTCTGTGGCCTGAATTTTCACTCGTCTCCGAAGACGGCTAGGGCTACGTTTAGGTTTGTTCAGGAACAGCGAACACAGAGGGTCCAGTTGCATGTGGGGCTGCGTAAAGGCTCCCCTGGGGAGATCACTTGTACCCAAAGCTTCCTTTGGTGACACTTTTGGATGGTCCAAAGGGGCTTGCAACGCGTTTTCTGGGGCCCGGGTTTTCAGTCTTCTCCCATGCCGGCTAGTGATATATTTAGGATTGCTCGGAAAAATCGAACCCGGAGGGTCCAGTTGCATGTGTGGCTGCGTAAAGGCTCCCCTGGGGAGTTCAGTTGTACCCAAAGCCTTCCTTTGGGGGCACTTTTGGATGGGCGAAAAGGGCTTGCAACGCATTTCCTGGGGCCTGATTTTTCACTCGTCTACGATGCAGACTAGGGCTATGTTTAGGGATGCTCGGAAACAGCAAACCCGGAGGGTCCAGTTGCATGTGGGGCTGCGTAAAGGCTCCCCTGGGGAGTTCACTTGTACCCAAAGCCTTCCTTTGGGGGCACTTTTGGATGGGCGAAAAGGGCTTGCAACGCATTTCCTGGGGCCTGATTTTTCACTCGTCTACGATGCAGACTAGGGCTATGTTTAGGGATGCTCGGAAACAGCAAACCCGGAGGGTCCAGTTGCATGTGGGGCTGCGTAAAGGCTCCCCTGGGGAGATCACTTGTATCCAAAGCCTTAATTTGGGGGCATTTTTACATGGTCTGAAGGGGCTGGCAACACATTTCCTGGGTCCTGATTTTTCACTTGTCTTCGATGACGGCTAGGGCTATGTTTAGGGATGCTCGGAAACAGCGAACCCGCAGGGTCCAGTTGCATGTGGGGCTGCGTAAAGGCTCCCCTGGGGAGTTCACTTGTACCCAAAGCCTTCCTTTGGGGGCACTTTTAGATGGTCCTAAGGGGCTCGCAACGCATTTCCTGGGGCCTCATTTTTCAGTCGTCTTCGATGCCGGCTAGGGCTATGTTTAGTGATGCTCGGAAACAGCGAACACGGAGGGTCCAGTTGCATGTGGGGCTGCGTAAAGGCTCCCCTGGGGAGTTCACTTGTACCCAAAGCCTTCCTTTGGGGGCACTTTTGGATGGGCGAAAAGGGCTTGCAACGCATTTCCTGGGGCCTGATTTTTCACTCGTCTACGATGCAGACTAGGGCTATGTTTAGGGATGCTCGGAAACAGCAAACCCGGAGGGTCCAGTTGCATGTGGGGCTGCATAAAGGCTCCCCTGGGGAGTTCACTTGTACCCAAAGCCTTCCTTTGGGGGCACTTTTGGATGGGCGAAAAGGGCTTGCAACGCATTTCCTGGGGCCTGATTTTTCAGTCGTCTTTGATGCCTTCTAGGATTATGTTTAGCTATGCTCGGAAACAGCAAACCCGGAGGGTCCAGTTGGATGTGGGGCTGCGTAAAGGCTCCCCTGGGGAGTTCACTTGTACCCAAAGCCTTCCTTTGCGGGCACTTTTGGATGGTCCAAAGGGGCTTGCAACGCATTTCCTGGGGCCTGACTTTTCACTCGTCTCCGATGACGGCTAGGGCTACGTTTAGGTTTGCTCATGAACAGCGAACCCGGAGGGTCCAGTTGCATGTGGGGCTGCGTAAAGGCTCCCCTGGGGAGTTCAGTTGTACCCAAAGTCTTCCTTTGGGGGCACATTTGGATGGTCCAAAGGGGCTTGCAAC
Organism: Anas acuta; assembly: GCF_963932015.1. Taxonomy (NCBI): domain Eukaryota; kingdom Metazoa; phylum Chordata; class Aves; order Anseriformes; family Anatidae; genus Anas; species Anas acuta. The sequence goes on along the minus strand of NW_027076227.1, from coordinate 22,540 downwards.
GCATTTCCTGGGGCCTGATTTTTCATTCGTCTCCGATGACGGCTAGGGCTACGTTTAGGTTTGCTCATGAACAGCGAACCCGGAGGGTCCAGTTGCATGTGGGGCTGCGTAAAGGCTCACCTGGGGAGTTCACTTGTACCCAAAGCCTTCCTTTGGGGGCAGTTTTGGATGCACGAAAAGGGCTCGCAACGCATTTCCTGGGTCCTGATTTTTCACTCGTCTCCAATGACGGCAAGGGCTACGTTTAGGTTTGTTCGGGAACAGCGAACCCGGAAGGTCCAGTTGCATGTGGGGCTGCGTAAAGGCTCCCCTGGGGAGTTCACTTGTACCCAAAGCCTTCCTTTGGTGACACTTTTGGATGGACCAAAGGGGCTTGCAACGCGTTTTCTGGGGCCCGGATTTTCAGTCTTCTCCCATGCCGGCTAGTGATATATTTAGGATTGCTCGGAAAAATCGAACCCGGATTGTCCAGTTGCATGTGTGGCTGCGTAAAAGCTCCCCTGGGGAGTTCAGTTGTACCCAAAGCCTTCCTTTGGGGGCACTTTTGGATGCACGAAAAGGGCTCGCAACGCATTTCCTGGCGCCTCATTTTTCAGTTGTCTTCGATGCCGGCTAGGGCTATGTTTAGGGATGCTCGGAAACAGCGAACCCGGAGGGTCCAGTTGCATGTGGGGCTGCGTAAAGGCTCCCCTGGGGAGTTCACTTGTACCCAAAGTCTTCCTTTTTGGGCAATTTTGGATGGGCGAAAAGGGCTCGCAACGCATTTCCTGGGGCCTGATTTTTCAGTCGTCTTCGATGCCTTCTAGGAGTATGTTTAGGGATGATCGGAAACAGCAAACCCAGAGGGTCCAGTTGCATGTGGGGCTGCGTAAAGGCTCCCCTGGGGAGTTCTCTTGTACCCAAAGTCTTCCTTTGGGGGCACATTTGGATGGTCCAAAGGGGCTCGCAACGCATTTCCTGGGGCCTGATTTTTCACTCGTGTCCGATGACGGCTAGGGCTACGTTTAGGTTTGCTCAGGAACAGCGAACCTAAAGGGTCCAGTTGCATGTGGGGCTGCGTAAAGGCTCCCCTGGGGAGATCACTTGTACCCAAACCCTTCCTTTGGGGGCACTTTTGGATGGTCTGAAGGGGCTGGCAACACATTTCCTGGGTCCTGATTTTTCACTTGTCTTCGATGCCGGCTAGGGCTATGTTTAGGGATGCTCGGAAACAGCGAACCCGGAGGGTCCAGTTGCATGTGGGGCTGCGTAAAGGCTCCCTGGGGAGTTCTCTTGTACCCAAAGCCTTCCTTTGGGGGCACTTTTGGACGGGTGAAAAGGGCTCGCAACGCTTTTCCTGGGGCCTGATTTTTCAGTCGTATTCGAAGCCGTCTAGGACTATGTTTAGGTTTGCTCATGAACAGCGAACCCGGAGGGTCCAGTTGCATGTGGGGCTGCGTAAAGTCTCGCCGGGGGAGATCACTTGTACCCGAAGCCTTCCTTTGCGGGCACTTTTGGATGGTCCAAAGGTGCTTGCAACGCATTTCCTGGTACCTGATTTTTCAGTCGTCTCCGATGACGGCTAGGGCTACATTTAGGTTTGCTCATGAACAGCGAACCCGCAGGGTCCAGTTGCATGTGGGGCTGCGTAAAGGCTACCCTGGGGAGTTCACTTGTACCCAAAGCCTTCCTTTGGTGACACTTTTGGATGGTCCAAAGGGGCTTGCAACGCGTTTTCTGGGGCCCGGGTTTTCAGTCTTCTCCCATGCCGGCTAGGGATATATTTAGGATTGCTCGGAAAAATCGAACCCGGAGGGTCCAGTTGCATGTGCGGCTGCGTAAAGGCTCCCCTGGGGAGTTCTCTTGTACCCAAAGCCTTCCTTTGGTGACACTTTTGGATGGTCTGAAGGGGCTGGCAACACATTTCCTGGGTCCTGATTTTTCACTGGTCTACGATGACGGCTAGGGCTATGTTTAGGGATGCTCGGAAACAGCGAACCCGGAGGGTCCAGTTGCATGTGGGGCTGCGTAAAGGCTCCCTGGGGAGTTCTCTTGTACCCAAAGTCTTCCTTTGGGGGCACATTTGGATGGTCCAAAGGGGCTTGCAACGCGTTTTCTGGGGCCCGGGTTTTCAGTCTTCTCCCATGCCGGCTAGGGATATATTTAGGATTGCTCGGAAAAATCGAACCCGGAGGGTCCAGTTGCATGTGGGGCTGCGTAAAGGCTCCCCTGGGGAGTTCTCTTGTACCCAAAGCCTTCCTTTGGGGGCACTTTTGGATGGGCGAAAAGGGCTCGCAACGCATTTCCTGTTGTCTGATTTTTCACTCGTCTCCGACGACGGCTAGGGCTACGTTTAGGTTTGCTCAGGAACAGCGAACCCGGAGGGTCCAGTTGCATGTGGGGCTGCGTAAAGGCTCCCCTGGGGAGATCACTTGTACCCAAAGCCTTCCTTTGCGGGTTCTTTTGGATGGTCCAAAGGGGCTTGCAACGCATTTCCTGGGGCCTGATTTTTCAGTCGTCTTCGATGACCGCTAGGGCTATGTTTAGGGATGTTCGGAAACAGCGAACCCGGAGGTTGCAGTTGCATGTGGGGCTGTGTAAAGGCTCCCCTGGGGAGTTCACTTGTACCCAAAGCCTTCCTTTGGGGGCACGTTTGGATGGTCCAAAGGGGCTCGCAACGCATTTCCTGGGGCCTGATTTTTCACTCGTCTCCGATGACGGCTAGGGCTACGTTTAGGTTTGCTCAGGAACAGCGAACCCTGATAGTGCAGTTGCATGTGGGGCTGCGTAAAGGCTCCCCTGGGGAGTTCTCTTGTATCCAAAGCCTTCCTTTGGGGGTACTTTTGGATGGGCGAAAAGGGCTCGCAACGCATTTCCTGGGGCCTGATTTTTCAGTCGTCTTCGATGCCGGCTAGGGGTATGTTTAGGGATGCTCGGAAACAGCGAACCCGGAGGGTCCAGTTGCATGTGGGGCTGCGTAAAGGCTCCCCTGGGGAGTTCACTTGTACCCAAAGCCTTCCTTTGCGGGCACTTTTGGATGCACGAAAAGGGCTCGCAACGCATTTCCTGGGGCCTGATTTTTCACTCGTCTCCAATGACGGCAAGGGCTACGTTTAGGTTTGTTCAGGAACAGCGAACCCGGAGGGTCCAGTTGCATGTGGGGCTGCGTAAAGGCTCCCCTGGGGAGTTCACTTGTACCCAAAGCCTTCCTTTGGTGACACTTTTGGATGGTCCAAAGGGGCTTGCAACGCGTTTTCTGGGGCCCTGGTTTTCAGTCTTCTCCCATGCCGGCTAGTGATATATTTAGGATTGCTCGGAAAAATCGAACCCGGAGGGTCCAGTTGCATGTGTGGCTGCGTAAAGGCTCCCCTGGGGAGTTCAGTTGTACCCAAAGCCTTCCTTTGGGGGCACTTTTGGATGCACGAAAAGGGCTCGCAACGCATTTCCTGGCGCCTCATTTTTCAGTCGTCTTCGATGCCGGCTAGGGCTATGTTTAGGGATGCTCGGAAACAGCGAACCCTGATAGTGCAGTTGCATGTGGGGCTGCGTAAAGGCTCCCCTGGGGAGTTCACTTGTACCCAAAGCCTTCCTTTGGGGGCACTTTTGGATGGGCGAAAAGGCCTCGCAACGCATTTCCTGGGGCCTGATTTTTCAGTCGTCTCCGACGACGGCTAGGGCTACGTTTAGGTTTGCTCAGGAACAGCGAACCCGGAGGGTCCAGTTGCATGTGGGGCTGCGTAAAGGCTCCCCTGGGGAGATCACTTGTACCCAAAGCCTTCCTTTGCGGGTTCTTTTGGATGGTCCAAAGGGGCTTGCAACGCATTTCCTGGGGCCTGATTTTTCAGTCGTCTTCGATGACCGCTAGGGCTATGTTTAGGGATGTTCGGAAACAGCGAACCCGGAGGTTGAAGTTGCATGTGGGGCTGTGTAAAGGCTCCCCTGGGGAGTTCACTTGTACCCAAAGCCTTCCTTTGGGGGCACGTTTGGATGGTCCAAAGGGGCTCGCAACGCATTTCCTGGGGCCTGATTTTTCACTCGTCTCCGATGACGGCTAGGGCTACGTTTAGGTTTGCTCAGGAACAGCGAACCCTGATAGTGCAGTTGCATGTGGGGCTGCGTAAAGGCTCCCCTGGGGAGTTCTCTTGTATCCAAAGCCTTCCTTTGGGGGTACTTTTGGATGGGCGAAAAGGGCTCGCAACGCATTTCCTGGGGCCTGATTTTTCAGTCGTCTTCGATGCCGGCTAGGGGTATGTTTAGGGATGCTCGGAAACAGCGAACCCGGAGGGTCCAGTTGCATGTGGGGCTGCGTAAAGGCTCCCCTGGTGAGTTCACTTGTACCCAAAGCCTTCCTTTGCGGGCACTTTTGGATGCACGAAAAGGGCTCGCAACGCATTTCCTGGGGCCTGATTTTTCACTCGTCTCCAATGACGGCAAGGGCTACGTTTAGGTTTGTTCATGAACAGCGAACCCGGAGGGTCCAGTTGCATGTGGGGCTGCGTAAAGGCTCCCCTGGGGAGTTCACTTGTACCCAAAGCCTTCCTTTGGTGACACTTTTGGATGGTCCAAAGGGGCTTGCAACGCGTTTTCTGGGGCCCTGGTTTTCAGTCTTCTCCCATGCCGGCTAGTGATATATTTAGGATTGCTCGGAAAAATCGAACCCGGAGGGTCCAGTTGCATGTGTGGCTGCGTAAAGGCTCCCCTGGGGAGTTCAGTTGTACCCAAAGCCTTCCTTTGGGGGCACTTTTGGATGCACGAAAAGGGCTCGCAACGCATTTCCTGGCGCCTCATTTTTCAGTCGTCTTCGATGCCGGCTAGGGCTATGTTTAGGGATGCTCGGAAACAGCGAACCCTGATAGTGCAGTTGCATGTGGGGCTGCGTAAAGGCTCCCCTGGGGAGTTCACTTGTACCCAAAGCCTTCCTTTGGGGGCACTTTTGGATGGGCGAAAAGGCCTCGCAACGCATTTCCTGGGGCCTGATTTTTCAGTCGTCTCCGACGACGGCTAGGGCTACGTTTAGGTTTGCTCAGGAACAGCGAACCCGGAGGGTCCAGTTGCATGTGGGGCTGCGTAAAGGCTCCCCTGGGGAGATCACTTGTACCCAAAGCCTTCCTTTGCGGGTTCTTTTGGATGGTCCAAAGGGGCTTGCAACGCATTTCCTGGGGCCTGATTTTTCAGTCGTCTTCGATGACCGCTAGGGCTATGTTTAGGGATGTTCGGAAACAGCGAACCCGGAGGTTGCAGTTGCATGTGGGGCTGTGTAAAGGCTCCCCTGGGGAGTTCACTTGTACCCAAAGCCTTCCTTTGGGGGCACGTTTGGATGGTCCAAAGGGGCTCGCAACGCATTTCCTGGGGCCTGATTTTTCACTCGTCTCCGATGACGGCTAGGGCTACGTTTAGGTTTGCTCAGGAACAGCGAACCCTGATAGTGCAGTTGCATGTGGGGCTGCGTAAAGGCTCCCCTGGGGAGTTCTCTTGTATCCAAAGCCTTCCTTTGGGGGTACTTTTGGATGGGCGAAAAGGGCTCGCAACGCATTTCCTGGGGCCTGATTTTTCAGTCGTCTTCGATGCCGGCTAGGGGTATGTTTAGGGATGCTCGGAAACAGCGAACCCGGAGGGTCCAGTTGCATGTGGGGCTGCGTAAAGGCTCCCCTGGTGAGTTCACTTGTACCCAAAGCCTTCCTTTGCGGGCACTTTTGGATGCACGAAAAGGGCTCGCAACGCATTTCCTGGGGCCTGATTTTTCACTCGTCTCCAATGACGGCAAGGGCTACATTTAGGTTTGTTCAGGAACAGCGAACCCGGAGGGTCCAGTTGCATGTGGGGCTGCGTAAAGGCTCCCCTGGGGAGTTCACTTGTACCCAAAGCCTTCCTTTGGTGACACTTTTGGATGGTCCAAAGGGGCTTGCAACGCGTTTTCTGGGGCCCTGGTTTTCAGTCTTCTCCCATGCCGGCTAGTGATATATTTAGGATTGCTCGGAAAAATCGAACCCGGAGGGTCCAGTTGCATGTGTGGCTGCGTAAAGGCTCCCCTGGGGAGTTCAGTTGTACCCAAAGCCTTCCTTTGGGGGCACTTTTGGATGCACGAAAAGGGCTCGCAACGCATTTCCTGGCGCCTCATTTTTCAGTCGTCTTCGATGCCGGCTAGGGCTATGTTTAGGGATGCTCGGAAACAGCGAACCCTGATAGTGCAGTTGCATGTGGGGCTGCGTAAAGGCTCCCCTGGGGAGTTCACTTGTACCCAAAGCCTTCCTTTGGGGGCACTTTTGGATGGGCGAAAAGGCCTCGCAACGCATTTCCTGGGGCCTGATTTTTCAGTCGTCTTCGATGCCTTCTAGGACTATGTTTAGGGATGATCGGAAACAGCAAACCCGGAGGGTCCAGTTGCATGTGGCGCTGCGTAAAGCCTCCCTGGGGAGTTCTATTGTACTCAAAGTCTTCCTTTGGGGGCACATTTGGATGGTCCAAAGGGGCTTGCAACGCATTTCCTGGGGCCTGATTTTTCAGTCGTCTCCGATGACGGCTAGGGCTACGTTTAGGTTTGCTCAGGAACAGCGAACCCGGAGGGTCCAGTTGCATGTGGGGCTGCGTAAAGGCTCCCCTGGGGAGTTCTCTTGTACCCAAAGCCTTCCTTTGGGGGCACTTTTGGACGGGTGAAAAGGGCTCGCAACGCTTTTCCTGGGGCCTGATTTTTCAGTCGTCTTCGAAGCCGTCTAGGACTATGTTTAGGTTTGCTCAGGAACAGCGAACCCGGAGGGTCCAGTTGCATGTGGGGCTGCGTAAAGTCTCCCCGGGGGAGATCACTTGTACCCGAAGCCTTCCTTTGCGGGCACTTTTGGATGGTCCAAAGGTGCTTGCAACGCATTTCCTGGGGCCTGATTTTTCAGTCGTCTCCGATGACGGCTAGGGCTACATTTAGGTTTGCTCATGAACAGCGAACCCAGAGGGTCCAGTTGCATGTGGGGCTGCGTAAAGGCTACCCTGGGGAGTTCACTTGTACCCAAAGCCTTCCTTTGGTGACACTTTTGGATGGTCCAAAGGGGCTTGCAACGCGTTTTCTGGGGCCCGGATTTCAGTCTTCTCCCATGCCGGCTAGGGATATATTTAGGATTGCTCGGAAAAATCGAACCCGGAGGGTCCAGTTGCATGTGTGGCTGCGTAAAGGCTCCCCTGGGGAGTTCAGTTGTACCCAAAGCCTTCCTTTGGGGGCACTTTTGGATGGGCGAAAAGGGCTCGCAACGCATTTCCTGGGGCCTGATTTTTCAGTCGTCTTCGATGCCGGCTAGGGCTATGTTTAGGGATGCTCGGAAACAGCGAACCCGGAGGGTCCAGTTGCATGTGGGGCTGCGTAAAGGCTCCCCTGGGGAGTTCACTTGTACCCAAAGCCTTCCTTTGGGGGCACTTTTGGATGGGCGAAAAGGGCTTGCAACGCATTTCCTGGGGCCTGATTTTTCACTCGTCTACGATGCAGACTAGGGCTATGTTTAGGGATGCTCGGAAACAGCAAACCCGGAGGGTCCAGTTGCATGTGGGGCTGCATAAAGGCTCCCCTGGGGAGTTCACTTGTACCCAAAGCCTTCCTTTTTGGGCACTTTTGGATGGGCGAAAAGGGCTTGCAACGCATTTCCTGGGGCCTGATTTTTCAGTCGTCTTCGATGCCTTCTAGGATTATGTTTAGCTATGCTCGGAAACAGCAAACCCGGAGGGTCCAGTTGCATGTGGGGCTGCGTAAAGGCTCCCCTGGGGAGATCACTTGTACCCAAAGCCTTCCTTTGCGGGCACTTTTGGATGGTCCAAAGGGGCTTGCAACGCATTTCCTGTGGCCTGATTTTTCAGTCGTCTCGGATGACGGCTAGGGCTACGTTTAGGTTTGCTCATGAACAGCGAACCCGGAGGGTCCAGTTGCATGTGGGGCTGCGTAAAGGCTCCCCTGGGGAGTTCTCTTGTACCCAAAGCCTTCCTTTGGGGGCACTTTTGGATGGGCAAAAAGGGCTCGCAACGCATTTCCTGGGGCCTGATTTTTCAGTCGTCTTCGATGCCGTCTAGGGCTATGTTTAGTGATGCTCGGAAACACCGAACCCGGAGGGTCCAGTTGCATGTGGGGCTGCGTAAAGGCTCCCCTGGGGAGTTCTCTTGTACCCAAAGCCTTCCTTTGGGGGCACATTTGGATGGGCGAAAAGGCCTCGGAACGCATTTCCTGGGGCCTGATTTTTCAGTCGTCTCCGATGACGGCTAGGGCTACATTTAGGTTTGCTCAGGAACAGCGAACCCGGAGGGTCCATTTGCATGTGGGGCTGCGTAAAGGCTCCCCTGGGGAGATCACTTGTACCCAAAGCCTTCCTTTGGTGACACTTTTGGATGGTCCAAAGGGGCTTGCAACGCGTTTTCTGGGGCCCGGGTTTTCAGTCTTCTCCCATGCCGGCTAGTGATATATTTAGGGTTGCTCGGAAAAATCGAACCCGGAGGGTCCAGTTGCATGTGTGGCTGCGTAAAGGCTCCCCTGGGGAGTTTACTTGTATCCAAAGCCTTCCTTTGGGGGCACTTTTAGATAGTCCTAAGGGGCTCGCAACGCATTTCCTGGGGCCTCATTTTTCAGTCGTCTTCGATGCCGGCTAGGGCTATGTTTAGGGATGCTCGGAAACAGCGAACACGGAGGGTCCAGTTGCATGTGGGGCTGCGTAAAGGCTCCCCTGGGGAGTTCACTTGTACCCAAAGCCTTCCTTTGGGGGCACTTTTGGATGGGCGAAAAGGGCTTGCAACGCATTTCCTGGGGCCTGATTTTTCACTCGTCTACGATGCAGACGAGGGCTATGTTTAGGGATGCTCGGAAACAGCAAACCCGGAGGGTCCAGTTGCATGTGGGGCTGCGTAAAGGCTCCCCTGGGGAGATCACTTGTACCCAAAGCCTTCCTTTTTGGGCACTTTTGGATGGGCGAAAAGGGCTTGCAACGCATTTCCTGGGGCCTGATTTTTCACTCGTCTCCAATGACGGCAAGGGCTACGTTTAGGTTTGTTCAGGAACAGCGAACCCGGAAGGTCCAGTTGCATGTGGGGCTGCGTAAAGGCTCCCCTGGGGAGTTCACTTGTACCCAAAGCCTTCCTTTGGTGACACTTTTGGATGGACCAAAGGGGCTTGCAACGCGTTTTCTGGGGCCCGGATTTTCAGTCTTCTCCCATGCCGGCTAGTGATATATTTAGGATTGCTCGGAAAAATCGAACCCGGATTGTCCAGTTGCATGTGTGGCTGCGTAAAAGCTCCCCTGGGGAGTTCAGTTGTACCCAAAGCCTTCCTTTGGGGGCACTTTTGGATGCACGAAAAGGGCTCGCAACGCATTTCCTGGCGCCTCATTTTTCAGTTGTCTTCGATGCCGGCTAGGGCTATGTTTAGGGATGCTCGGAAACAGCGAACCCGGAGGGTCCAGTTGCATGTGGGGCTGCGTAAAGGCTCCCCTGGGGAGTTCACTTGTACCCAAAGTCTTCCTTTTTGGGCAATTTTGGATGGGCGAAAAGGGCTCGCAATGCATTTCCTGGGGCCTGATTTTTCAGTCGTCTTCGATGCCTTCTAGGACTATGTTTAGGGATGATCGGAAACAGCAAACCCGGAGGGTCCAGTTGCATGTGGGGCTGCGTAAAGGCTCCCCTGGGGAGTTCTCTTGTACCCAAAGTCTTCCTTTGGGGGCACATTTGGATGGTCCAAAGGGGCTCGCAACGCATTTCCTGGGGCCTGATTTTTCACTCGTGTCCGATGACGGCTAGGGCTACGTTTAGGTTTGCTCAGGAACAGCGAACCTAAAGGGTCCAGTTGCATGTGGGGCTGCGTAAAGGCTCCCCTGGGGAGATCACTTGTACCCAAACCCTTCCTTTGGGGGCACTTTTGGATGGTCTGAAGGGGCTGGCAACACATTTCCTGGGTCCTGATTTTTCACTTGTCTTCGATGCCGGCTAGGGCTATGTTTAGGGATGCTCGGAAACAGCGAACCCGGAGGGTCCAGTTGCATGTGGGGCTGCGTAAAGGCTCCCTGGGGAGTTCTCTTGTACCCAAAGCCTTCCTTTGGGGGCACTTTTGGACGGGTGAAAAGGGCTCGCAACGCTTTTCCTGGGGCCTGATTTTTCAGTCGTATTCGAAGCCGTCTAGGACTATGTTTAGGTTTGCTCATGAACAGCGAACCCGGAGGGTCCAGTTGCATGTGGGGCTGCGTAAAGTCTCCCCGGGGGAGATCACTTGTACCCGAAGCCTTCCTTTGCGGGCACTTTTGGATGGTCCAAAGGTGCTTGCAACGCATTTCCTGGTACCTGATTTTTCAGTCATCTCCGATGACGGCTAGGGCTACATTTAGGTTTGCTCATGAACAGCGAACCCAGAGGGTCCAGTTGCATGTGGGGCTGCGTAAAGGCTACCCTGGGGAGTTCACTTGTACCCAAAGCCTTCCTTTGGTGACACTTTTGGATGGTCCAAAGGGGCTTGCAACGCGTTTTCTGGGGCCCGGGTTTTCAGTCTTCTCCCATGCCGGCTAGGGATATATTTAGGATTGCTCGGAAAAATCGAACCCGGAGGGTCCAGTTGCATGTGGGGCTGCGTAAAGGCTCCCCTGGGGAGTTCTCTTGTACCCAAAGCCTTCCTTTGGTGACACTTTTGGATGGTCTGAAGGGGCTGGCAACACATTTCCTGGGTCCTGATTTTTCACTGGTCTACGATGACGGCTAGGGCTATGTTTAGGGATGCTCGGAAACAGCGAACCCGGAGGGTCCAGTTGCATGTGGGGCTGCGTAAAGGCTCCCTGGGGAGTTCTCTTGTACCCAAAGTCTTCCTTTGGGGGCACATTTGGATGGTCCAAAGGGGCTTGCAACGCGTTTTCTGGGGCCCGGGTTTTCAGTCTTCTCCCATGCCGGCTAGGGATATATTTAGGATTGCTCGGAAAAATCGAACCCGGAGGGTCCAGTTGCATGTGGGGCTGCGTAAAGGCTCCCCTGGGGAGTTCTCTTGTACCCAAAGCCTTCCTTTGGGGGCACTTTTGGATGGGCGAAATGGGCTCGAAACGCATTTCCTGTTGTCTGATTTTTCACTCGTCTCCGACGACGGCTAGGGCTACGTTTAGGTTTGCTCAGGAACAGCGAACCCGGAGGGTCCAGTTGCATGTGGGGCTGCGTAAAGGCTCCCCTGGGGAGATCACTTGTACCCAAAGCCTTCCTTTGCGGGTTCTTTTGGATGGTCCAAAGGGGCTTGCAACGCATTTCCTGGGGCCTGATTTTTCAGTCGTCTTCGATGACCGCTAGGGCTATGTTTAGGGATGTTCGGAAACAGCGAACCCGGAGGTTGCAGTTGCATGTGGGGCTGTGTAAAGGCTCCCCTGGGGAGTTCACTTGTACCCAAAGCCTTCCTTTGGGGGCACGTTTGGATGGTCCAAAGGGGCTCGCAACGCATTTCCTGGGGCCTGATTTTTCACTCGTCTCCGATGACGGCTAGGGCTACGTTTAGGTTTGCTCAGGAACAGCGAACCCTGATAGTGCAGTTGCATGTGGGGCTGCGTAAAGGCTCCCCTGGGGAGTTCTCTTGTATCCAAAGCCTTCCTTTGGGGGTACTTTTGGATGGGCGAAAAGGGCTCGCAACGCATTTCCTGGGGCCTGATTTTTCAGTCGTCTTCGATGCCGGCTAGGGGTATGTTTAGGGATGCTCGGAAACAGCGAACCCGGAGGGTCCAGTTGCATGTGGGGCTGCGTAAAGGCTCCCCTGGTGAGTTCACTTGTACCCAAAGCCTTCCTTTGCGGGCACTTTTGGATGCACGAAAAGGGCTCGCAACGCATTTCCTGGGGCCTGATTTTTCACTCGTCTCCAATGACGGCAAGGGCTACATTTAGGTTTGTTCAGGAACAGCGAACCCGGAGGGTCCAGTTGCATGTGGGGCTGCGTAAAGGCTCCCCTGGGGAGTTCACTTGTACCCAAAGCCTTCCTTTGGTGACACTTTTGGATGGTCCAAAGGGGCTTGCAACGCGTTTTCTGGGGCCCTGGTTTTCAGTCTTCTCCCATGCCGGCTAGTGATATATTTAGGATTGCTCGGAAAAATCGAACCCGGAGGGTCCAGTTGCATGTGTGGCTGCGTAAAGGCTCCCCTGGGGAGTTCAGTTGTACCCAAAGCCTTCCTTTGGGGGCACTTTTGGATGCACGAAAAGGGCTCGCAACGCATTTCCTGGCGCCTCATTTTTCAGTCGTCTTCGATGCCGGCTAGGGCTATGTTTAGGGATGCTCGGAAACAGCGAACCCTGATAGTGCAGTTGCATGTGGGGCTGCGTAAAGGCTCCCCTGGGGAGTTCACTTGTACCCAAAGCCTTCCTTTGGGGGCACTTTTGGATGGGCGAAAAGGCCTCGCAACGCATTTCCTGGGGCCTGATTTTTCAGTCGTCTTCGATGCCTTCTAGGACTATGTTTAGGGATGATCGGAAACAGCAAACCCGGAGGGTCCAGTTGCATGTGGCGCTGCGTAAAGGCTCCCTGGGGAGTTCTATTGTACTCAAAGTCTTCCTTTGGGGGCACATTTGGATGGTCCAAAGGGGCTTGCAACGCATTTCCTGGGGCCTGATTTTTCAGTCGTCTCCGATGACGGCTAGGGCTACGTTTAGGTTTGCTCAGGAACAGCGAACCCGGAGGGTCCAGTTGCATGTGGGGCTGCGTAAAGGCTCCCCTGGGGAGTTCTCTTGTACCCAAAGCCTTCCTTTGGGGGCACTTTTGGACGGGTGAAAAGGGCTCGCAACGCTTTTCCTGGGGCCTGATTTTTCAGTCGTCTTCGAAGCCGTCTAGGACTATGTTTAGGTTTGCTCAGGAACAGCGAACCCGGAGGGTCCAGTTGCATGTGGGGCTGCGTAAAGTCTCCCCGGGGGAGATCACTTGTACCCGAAGCCTTCCTTTGCGGGCACTTTTGGATGGTCCAAAGGTGCTTGCAACGCATTTCCTGGGGCCTGATTTTTCAGTCGTCTCCGATGACGGCTAGGGCTACATTTAGGTTTGCTCATGAACAGCGAACCCAGAGGGTCCAGTTGCATGTGGGGCTGCGTAAAGGCTACCCTGGGGAGTTCACTTGTACCCAAAGCCTTCCTTTGGTGACACTTTTGGATGGTCCAAAGGGGCTTGCAACGCGTTTTCTGGGGCCCGGATTTCAGTCTTCTCCCATGCCGGCTAGGGATATATTTAGGATTGCTCGGAAAAATCGAACCCGGAGGGTCCAGTTGCATGTGTGGCTGCGTAAAGGCTCCCCTGGGGAGTTCAGTTGTACCCAAAGCCTTCCTTTGGGGGCACTTTTGGATGGGCGAAAAGGGCTCGCAACGCATTTCCTGGGGCCTGATTTTTCAGTCGTCTTCGATGCAGACTAGGGCTATGTTTAGGGATGCTCGGAAAGAGCAAACCCGGAGGGTCCAGTTGCATGTGGGGCTGCATAAAGGCTCCCCTGGGGAGTTCACTTGTACCCAAAGCCTTCCTTTTTGGGCACTTTTGGATGGGCGAAAAGGGCTTGCAACGCATTTCCTGGGGCCTGATTTTTCAGTCGTCTTCGATGCCTTCTAGGATTATGTTTAGCTATGCTCGGAAACAGCAAACCCGGAGGGTCCAGTTGCATGTGGGGCTGCGTAAAGGCTCCCCTGGGGAGATCACTTGTACCCAAAGCCTTCCTTTGCGGGCACTTTTGGATGGTCCAAAGGGGCTTGCAACGCATTTCCTGTGGCCTGATTTTTCAGTCGTCTCGGATGACGGCTAGGGCTACGTTTAGGTTTGCTCATGAACAGCGAACCCGGAGGGTCCAGTTGCATGTGGGGCTGCGTAAAGGCTCCCCTGGGGAGTTCTCTTGTACCCAAAGCCTTCCTTTGGGGGCACTTTTGGATGGGCAAAAAGGGCTCGCAACGCATTTCCTGGGGCCTGATTTTTCAGTCGTCTTCGATGCCGTCTAGGGCTATGTTTAGTGATGCTCGGAAACACCGAACCCGGAGGGTCCAGTTGCATGTGGGGCTGCGTAAAGGCTCCCCTGGGGAGTTCTCTTGTACCCAAAGCCTTCCTTTGGGGGCACATTTGGATGGGCGAAAAGGCCTCGGAACGCATTTCCTGGGGCCTGATTTTTCAGTCGTCTCCGATGACGGCTAGGGCTACATTTAGGTTTGCTCAGGAACAGCGAACCCGGAGGGTCCATTTGCATGTGGGGCTGCGTAAAGGCTCCCCTGGGGAGTTCACTTGTACCCAAAGCCTTCCTTTGGTGACACTTTTGGATGGTCCAAAGGGGCTTGCAACGCGTTTTCTGGGGCCCGGGTTTTCAGTCTTCTCCCATGCCGGCTAGTGATATATTTAGGGTTGCTCGGAAAAATCGAACCCGGAGGGTCCAGTTGCATGTGTGGCTGCGTAAAGGCTCCCCTGGGGAGTTTACTTGTATCCAAAGCCTTCCTTTGGGGGCACTTTTAGATAGTCCTAAGGGGCTCGCAACGCATTTCCTGGGGCCTCATTTTTCAGTCGTCTTCGATGCCGGCTAGGGCTATGTTTAGGGATGCTCGGAAACAGCGAACACGGAGGGTCCAGTTGCATGTGGGGCTGCGTAAAGGCTCCCCTGGGGAGTTCACTTGTACCCAAAGCCTTCCTTTGGGGGCACTTTTGGATGGGCGAAAAGGGCTTGCAACGCATTTCCTGGGGCCTGATTTTTCACTCGTCTACGATGCAGACGAGGGCTATGTTTAGGGATGCTCGGAAACAGCAAACCCGGAGGGTCCAGTTGCATGTGGGGCTGCGTAAAGGCTCCCCTGGGGAGATCACTTGTACCCAAAGCCTTCCTTTTTGGGCACTTTTGGATGGGCGAAAAGGGCTTGCAACGCATTTCCTGGGGCCTGATTTTTCAGTCGTCTTCGATGCCTTCTAGGATTATGTTTAGCTATGCTCGGAAACAGCAAACCCGGAGGGTCCAGTTGCATGTGGGGCTGCATAAAGGCTCCCCTGGGGAGATCACTTGTACCCAAAGCCTTCCTTTGCGGGCACTTTTGGATGGTCCAAAGGGGCTTGCAACGCACTTCCTGGGGCCTGATTTTTCAGTCGTCTCCGATGACGGCTAGGGATACGTTTAGTTTTGCTCAGGAACAGCGAACCCGGAGGGTCCAGTTGCATGTGGGGCTGCGTAAAGGCTCCCCTGTGGAGTTCACTTCTACCCAAAGCCTTCCTTTGGGGGCACATTTGGATGGGCAAAAAGGGTTCGCAACACATTTCCTGAGGCCTGATTTTTCACTCGTCTCCGAAGACGGCTAGGGCTACGTTTAGGTTTGCTCATGAACAGCGAACCCGGAGGGTCCAGTTGCATGTGGGGCTGCGTAAAGGCTCCCCTGGGGAGTTCACTTGTACCCAAAGCCTTCCTTTGGTGACACTTTTGGATGGTCCAAAGGGGCTTGCAACGCGTTTTCTGGGGCCCGGGTTTTCAGTCTTCTCCCATGCTGGCTAGGGATATATTAAGGATTGCTCGGAAAAATCGAACCCGCAGGGTCCAGTTGCATGTGGGGCTGCGTAAAGGCTCCCCTGGGGAGTTCACTTGTACCCGAAGCCTTCCTTTTTGGGCACTTTTGGATGGGTGAAAAGGGCTCACAACGCATTTCCTGGGGCCTGATTTTTCAGTCGTCTTCTATGCCGGCTAGGGATATGTTTAGGGATGCTCGGAAACAGCGAACTCGGAGCGTCCAGTTGCATGTGGGGCTGCGTAAAGGCTCCCCTGGGGAGTTCACATGTACCCAAAGCCTTCCTTTGGGGGCACTGTTGGATGGGCGAAAAGGCCTCGCAACGCATTTCCTGGGGCCTGATTTTTCAGTCGTCTCCGATGACGGCTAGGGCTACGTTTAGGTTTGCTCATGAACAGCGAACCCGGAGGGTCCAGTTGCATGTGGGGCTGCGTAAAGGCTCCCCTGGGGAGTTCTCTTGTACCCAAAGCCTTCCTTTGGTGACACTTTTGGATGGTCCAAAGGGGCTTGCAACGCGTTTCCTGGGGCCCGGGTTTTCAGTCTTCTCCCATGCCGGCTAGTGATATATTTAGGGTTGCTCGGAAAAATCGAACCCGGAGGGTCCAGTTGCATGTGGGGCTGCGTAAAGGCTCCCCTGGGGAGTTTACTTGTATCCAAAGCCTTCCTTTGGGGGCACTTTTAGATGGTCCTAAGGGGCTCGCAACGCATTTCCTGGGGCCTCATTTTTCAGTCGTCTTCGATGCCGGCTAGGGATATGTTTAGGGATGCTCGGAAACAGCGAACCCTGATAGTGCAGTTGCATATGGGGCTGCGTAAAGGCTCCCCTGGGGAGTTCACTTGTACCCAAAGCCTTCCTTTGGGGGCACTTTTGGATGGGCGAAAAGGCCTCGCAATGCATTTCCTGGGGCCTGATTTTTCAGTCGTCTTCGATGCCTTCTAGGACTATGTTTAGGGATGATCGGAAACAGCAAACCCGGAGGGTCCAGTTGCATGTGGGGCTGCGTAAAGGCTCCCTGGGGAGTTCTATTGTACTCAAAGTCTTCCTTTGGGGGCACATTTGGATGGTCCAAAGGGGCTTGCAACGCATTTCCTGGGGCCTGATTTTTCAGTCGTCTCCGATGACGGCTAGGGCTACGTTTAGGTTTGCTCAGGAACAGCGAACCCGGAGGGTCCAGTTGCATGTGGGGCTGCGTAAAGGCTCCCCTGGGGAGTTCTCTTGTACCCAAAGCCTTCCTTTGGGGGCACTTTTGGACGGGTGAAAAGGGCTCGCAACGCTTTTCCTGGGGCCTGATTTTTCAGTCGTCTTCGAAGCCGTCTAGGACTATGTTTAGGTTTGCTCAGGAACAGCGAACCCGGAGGGTCCAGTTGCATGTGGGGCTGCGTAAAGTCTCCCCGGGGGAGATCACTTGTACCCGAAGCCTTCCTTTGCGGGCACTTTTGGATGGTCCAAAGGTGCTTGCAACGCATTTCCTGGGGCCTGATTTTTCAGTCGTCTCCGATGACGGCTAGGGCTACATTTAGGTTTGCTCATGAACAGCGAACCCAGAGGGTCCAGTTGCATGTGGGGCTGCGTAAAGGCTACCCTGGGGAGTTCACTTGTACCCAAAGCCTTCCTTTGGTGACACTTTTGGATGGTCCAAAGGGGCTTGCAACGCGTTTTCTGGGGCCCGGATTTCAGTCTTCTCCCATGCCGGCTAGGGATATATTTAGGATTGCTCGGAAAAATCGAACCCGGAGGGTCCAGTTGCATGTGTGGCTGCGTAAAGGCTCCCCTGGGGAGTTCAGTTGTACCCAAAGCCTTCCTTTGGGGGCACTTTTGGATGGGCGAAAAGGGCTCGCAACGCATTTCCTGGGGCCTGATTTTTCAGTCGTCTTCGATGCCGGCTAGGGCTATGTTTAGGGATGCTCGGAAACAGCGAACCCGGAGGGTCCAGTTGCATGTGGGGCTGCGTAAAGGCTCCCCTGGGGAGTTCACTTGTACCCAAAGCCTTCCTTTGGGGGCACTTTTGGATGGGCGAAAAGGGCTTGCAACGCATTTCCTGGGGCCTGATTTTTCACTCGTCTACGATGCAGACTAGGGCTATGTTTAGGGATGCTCGGAAACAGCAAACCCGGAGGGTCCAGTTGCATGTGGGGCTGCATAAAGGCTCCCCTGGGGAGTTCACTTGTACCCAAAGCCTTCCTTTTTGGGCACTTTTGGATGGGCGAAAAGGGCTTGCAACGCATTTCCTGGGGCCTGATTTTTCAGTCGTCTTCGATGCCTTCTAGGATTATGTTTAGGTTTGCTCGGAAACAGCAAACCCGGAGGGTCCAGTTGCATGTGGGGCTGCGTAAAGGCTCCCCTGGGGAGATCACTTGTACCCAAAGCCTTCCTTTGCGGGCACTTTTGGATGGTCCAAAGGGGCTTGCAACGCATTTCCTGTGGCCTGATTTTTCAGTCGTCTCGGATGACGGCTAGGGCTACGTTTAGGTTTGCTCATGAACAGCGAACCCGGAGGGTCCAGTTGCATGTGGGGCTGCGTAAAGGCTCCCCTGGGGAGTTCTCTTGTACCCAAAGCCTTCCTTTGGGGGCACTTTTGGATGGGCAAAAAGGGCTCGCAACGCATTTCCTGGGGCCTGATTTTTCAGTCGTCTTCGATGCCGTCTAGGGCTATGTTTAGTGATGCTCGGAAACACCGAACCCGGAGGGTCCAGTTGCATGTGGGGCTGCGTAAAGGCTCCCCTGGGGAGTTCTCTTGTACCCAAAGCCTTCCTTTGGGGGCACATTTGGATGGGCGAAAAGGCCTCGGAACGCATTTCCTGGGGCCTGATTTTTCAGTCGTCTCGGATGACGGCTAGGGCTACATTTAGGTTTGCTCAGGAACAGCGAACCCGGAGGGTCCATTTGCATGTGGGGCTGCGTAAAGGCTCCCCTGGGGAGTTCACTTGTACCCAAAGCCTTCCTTTGGTGACACTTTTGGATGGTCCAAAGGGGCTTGCAACGCGTTTTCTGGGGCCCGGGTTTTCAGTCTTCTCCCATGCCGGCTAGTGATATATTTAGGGTTGCTCGGAAAAATCGAACCCGGAGGGTCCAGTTGCATGTGTGGCTGCGTAAAGGCTCCCCTGGGGAGTTTACTTGTATCCAAAGCCTTCCTTTGGGGGCACTTTTAGATAGTCCTAAGGGGCTCGCAACGCATTTCCTGGGGCCTCATTTTTCAGTCGTCTTCGATGCCGGCTAGGGCTATGTTTAGGGATGCTCGGAAACAGCGAACCCGGAGGGTCCAGTTGCATGTGGGGCTGCGTAAAGGCTCCCCTGGGGAGTTCACTTGTACCCAAAGCCTTCCTTTGGGGGCACTTTTGGATGGGCGAAAAGGGCTTGCAACGCATTTCCTGGGGCCTGATTTTTCAGTCGTCTTCGATGCCTTCTAGGATTATGTTTAGCTATGCTCGGAAACAGCAAACCCGGAGGGTCCAGTTGCATGTGGGGCTGCGTAAAGGCTCCCCTGGGGAGATCACTTGTACCCAAAGCCTTCCTTTGCGGGCACTTTTGGATGGTCCAAAGGGGCTTGCAACGCACTTCCTGGGGCCTGATTTTTCAGTCGTCTCCGATGACGGCTAGGGATACGTTTAGTTTTGCTCAGGAACAGCGAACCCGGAGGGTCCAGTTGCATGTGGGGCTGCGTAAAGGCTCCCCTGGGGAGT
This sequence comes from Anas acuta, assembly GCF_963932015.1. Taxonomy (NCBI): domain Eukaryota; kingdom Metazoa; phylum Chordata; class Aves; order Anseriformes; family Anatidae; genus Anas; species Anas acuta. The sequence continues at coordinate 3,421 of NW_027076227.1, read as the reverse complement.
TCACTTCTACCCAAAGCCTTCCTTTGGGGGCACATTTGGATGGGCAAAAAGGGTTCGCAACACATTTCCTGAGGCCTGATTTTTCACTCGTCTCCGAAGACGGCTAGGGCTACGTTTAGGTTTGCTCATGAACAGCGAACCCGGAGGGTCCAGTTGCATGTGGGGCTGCGTAAAGGCTCCCCTGGGGAGTTCACTTGTACCCAAAGCCTTCCTTTGGTGACACTTTTGGATGGTCCAAAGGGGCTTGCAACGCGTTTTCTGGGGCCCGGGTTTTCAGTCTTCTCCCATGCCGGCTAGGGATATATTTAGGGTTGCTCGGAAAAATCGAACCCGGAGGGTCCAGTTGCATGTGTGGCTGCGTAAAGGCTCCCCTGGGGAGTTCAGTTTTACCCAAAGCCTTCCTTTTTGGGCACTTTTGGATGGGCGAAAAGGGCTTGCAACGCATTTCCTGGGGCCTGATTTTTCAATCATCTTCGATGCCTTCTAGGAATCTGTTTAGGGATGCTCGGAAACAGCGAACCCGCAGGGTCCAGTTGCATGTGGGGCTGCGTAAAGGCTCCCCTGGGGAGTTCACTTGTACCCGAAGCCTTCCTTTTTGGGCACTTTTGGATGGGTGAAAAGGGCTCACAACGCATTTCCTGGGGCCTGATTTTTCAGTCGTCTTCTATGCCGGCTAGGGATATGTTTAGGGATGCTCGGAAACAGCGAACTCGGAGCGTCCAGTTGCATGTGGGGCTGCGTAAAGGCTCCCCTGGGGAGTTCACATGTACCCAAAGCCTTCCTTTGGGGGCACTGTTGGATGGGCGAAAAGGCCTCGCAACGCATTTCCTGGGGCCTGATTTTTCAGTCGTCTCCGATGACGGCTAGGGCTACGTTTAGGTTTGCTCATGAACAGCGAACCCGGAGGGTCCAGTTGCATGTGGGGCTGCGTAAAGGCTCCCCTGGGGAGTTCTCTTGTACCCAAAGCCTTCCTTTGGTGACACTTTTGGATGGTCCAAAGGGGCTTGCAACGCGTTTTCTGGGGCCCGGGTTTTCAGTCTTCTCCCATGCCGGCTAGTGATATATTTAGGGTTGCTCGGAAAAATCGAACCCGGAGGGTCCAGTTGCATGTGGGGCTGCGTAAAGGCTCCCCTGGGGAGTTTACTTGTATCCAAAGCCTTCCTTTGGGGGCACTTTTAGATGGTCCTAAGGGGCTCGCAACGCATTTCCTGGGGCCTCATTTTTCAGTCGTCTTCGATGCCGGCTAGGGCTATGTTTAGTGATGCTCGGAAACAGCGAACCCGGAGGGTCCAGTTGCATGTGGGGCTGCGTAAAGGCTCCCCTGGGGAGTTCACTTGTACCCAAAGCCTTCCTTTGGGGGCACTTTTGGATGGGCGAAAAGGGCTTGCAACGCATTTCCTGGGGCCTGATTTTTCACTCGTCATCGATGCCTTCTAGGGATATATTTAGGGATGCTCGGAAACAGCAAACCCGGAGGGTCCAGTTGCATGTGGGGCTGCATAAAGGCTCCCCTTGGGAGTTCACTTGTACCCAAAGCCTTCCTTTTTGGGCACTTTTGGATGGGCGAAAAGGGCTTGCAACGCATTCCCTGGGGCCTGATTTTTCAGTCTTCTTCGATGCCTTCTAGGATTATGTTTAGCTATGCTCGGAAACAGCGAACCCGGAGGGTCCAGTTGCATGTGGGGCTGCGTAAAGGCTCCCCTGGGGAGATCACTTGTACCCAAAGCCTTCCTTTGCGGGCACTTTTGGATGGTCCAAAGGGGCTTGCAACGCATTTCCTGGGGCCTGATTTTTCAGTCGTCTCCGATGACGGCTAGGGCTACGTTTAGGTTTGCTCATGAACAGCGAACCCGGAGGGTCCAGTTGCATGTGGGGCTGCGTAAAGGCTCCCCTGGGGAGTTCACTTGTACCCAAAGCCTTCCTTTGGTGACACTTTTGGATGGTCCAAAGGGGCTTGCAACGCGTTTTCTGGGGCCCGGGTTTTCAGTCTTCTCCCATGCCGGCTAGTGATATATTTAGGATTGCTCGGAAAAATCGAACCCGGAGGGTCCAGTTGCATGTGTGGCTGCGTAAAGGCTCCCCTGGGGAGTTCACTTGTACCCAAAGCCTTCCTTTGGGGGCACTTTTGGATGCACGAAAAGGGCTCGCAACGCATTTCCTGGGGCCTGATTTTTCACTTGTCTTCGATGACGGCTAGGGCTATGTTTAGGGATGCTCGGAAACAGCGAAATCGGAGGGTCCAGTTGCATGTGGGGCTGCGTAAAGGCTCCCCTGGGGAGTTCACTTGTACCCAAAGTCTTCCTTTGGGGGCACATTTGGATGGGCAAAAAGGGCTCGCAACGCATTTCCTGGGGCCTGATTTTTCAGTCGTCTTCGATGCCGTCTAGGGCTATGTTTAGTGATGCTCGGAAACACCGAACCCGGAGGGTCCAGTTGCATGTGGGGCTGCGTAAAGGCTCCCCTGGGGAGTTCACTTGTACCCAAAGCCTTCCTTTGGGGGCACTTTTAGATGGTCCTAAGGGGCTCGCAACGCATTTCCTGGGGCCTGATTTTTCAGTCGTCATCGATGCCGGCTAGGGCTATGTTTAGGGATGCTCGGAAACAGCGAACCCGGAGGGTCCAGTTGCATGTGGGGCTGCGTAAAGGCTCCCCTGGGGAGTTCACTTGTACCCAAAGCCTTCCTTTGGGGGCACTTTTGGATGGACGAAAAGGGCTCGCAACGCATTTCCTGGGGCCTGATTTTTCAGTCGTCATCGATGCTGGCTAGGGCTATGTTTAGGGATGCTCGGAAACAGCGAACCCGGAGGGTCCAGTTGCATGTGGGGCTGTTTAAAGGCTCCCCTGGGTAGTTCACTTGTACTCAAAGTCTTCCTTTGGGGGCACATTTGGATGGGCGAAAAGGGCTCGCAACACATTTCCTGTGGCCTGATTTTTCACTCGTCTCCGAAGACGGCTAGGGCTACGTTTAGGTTTGTTCAGGAACAGCGAACCCGGAGGGTCCAGTTGCATGTGGGGCTGCGTAAAGGCTCCCCTGGGGAGATCACTTGTACCCAAAGCCTTCCTTTGCGGGCACGTTTGGATGGTCCAAAGGGGCTTGTAACGCATTTCCTGGGGCCTGATTTTTCAGTCGTCTCCGATGACGGCTAGGGCTACGTTTAGGTTTGCTCATGAACAGCGAACCCGGAGGGTCCAGTTGCATGTGTGGCTGCGTAAAGGCTCCCCTGGGGAGTTCACTTGTACCCAAAGCCTTCCTTTTAGGGCACTTTTGGATGGGCGAAAAGGGCTTGCAACGCATTTCCTGGGGCCTGATTTTTCAATCGTCTTCGATGCCTTCTAGGAATATGTTTAGGGATGCTCGGAAACAGCAAACCCGGAGGGTCCAGTTGCATGTGGGGCTGCGTAAAGGCTCCCCTGGGGAGAT
>NW_027076226.1:29247-57797 GCF_963932015.1 Anas acuta | reverse complement strand
GTTTTTTCACCCCAAACTGAGGCCTTCCCCCCTCTCCCCCCCCCCAAATAGGGCTTTTTCTCCCCAAAATGGGGTTCCCCCCCTCCAGGGCTTTATTTTTTGATCATTTCCCCTGGAGGGGGCTGTTTGCGGGGTGCTTTGGGATTTGGGGGGGGGGGGGGGGGGCTCTGAGCACCCAAGGGTGCTCCCCACCACCCCCCCCCCTCACCAGCTGGGGGCTTTTTAATGAAAATCTTCACGGTTTCGGGATTTTTTTTTTTTACACTTTTAAGGAAAATTTTTGCAATAAAGGGATTTCCAAACTCCCCCCTCCCTCTCTGGCTCCTTTTTTTTTTTTTTTTTTAATGGGGGGGGCCCTTTTGGGGTGGGTGCCCCCCCCCCCCCCACCTCCCATAGGGCACCCTTGGGTGGTGTGGGGGGGGGGGGGGGGGGGCTCGGTGGCACCGCCCGGCCCTGGCGCCAGCGGGGCTGGGTCCGGCCGCTCCCCGGGGTGGGGCGAGGACGGGGGGGGTGGGGGGGGGGGCGCACCCAAGGGTGGCCCCCACCCAAGGGCAAGGTCCCGGCAGCCCCATAAAAGCCGGGCGGGGGGGTCGGCGGCAGCAGAGCCATGGACGGGGCCAAGAAGCACTCGGGGCACCCCGAAAAGAAGCACAAGGTAATGGGGGGGGGGGCGCCGTGGGACCCCCCCCCGCACCCCATTGGGACCCCCCCCGCCCTATTGGGACCCCCCCCACACCCCAATGTGACCCCCCCACCCTGTAACTGCGGCACCCCACAGCTGGGGGACACCCCCAATGGCACCCCAAGACCCCCCCCCCAAACCCTAAGACCCCTCCCACACCCTACAACCTCAGGACCCCCCCCCCCCCAGCACCCTACAAACCTCGGGACCCCCCCCCCAGGAGCCCCCAACTTTGACCCCCCACCCACGACCCCCCCTCCTTTTTTGGGGTGTCCCACGAGCCTCTGGAGGCCCCCCCCCACCCCATGGGGTCAGGATGTGGGGTGACCCCCTCCCCTTTGCCTTCCCCCCCCCCCCCGCCCCCCCCCCCAGGATGGGCGCCGCTCTTCCTCCTCCTCCTCCTCCTCCAGCTCCAGCGATGAGGGCAAGGTGAGGGGGGGGCCCGTGTCCCCAACCCCCCCCCCCCCCGTGTCCCCAAATCCCCCCCCCAATGTCCCCAAACCCCCCCGTGTCCCCAATCCCCCCCCAATGTCCCAAACCCTCCCCCCAATGTCACCAACCCCCCCGTTTCCCCAATCCCCCCCTGATGTCCCCAAACCACCCCTTACTGTCCCCCAAATCCCCCCCCCATTGTCCCCAACCCCTCCTTGTCCCCAACCCCCCCCGTCCCCCAAGGCCCCCCCCGGTGTCCCTCCCTCCCTCCCCAGCATCCCCAAATCCCCCCCTGTGTCATTGTCCCCCCCGATGTCCCCAACCCTCTCCCATGTCCCCAACCCCCCCCAAATGTCCCCAAATCCCCTCCCAACGTCATTGTCCCCCCCCATGTTCCCAAATCCCCCCCAATGTCCCCAAATCCCCCCCGATGTTATTGTCCCCCCCCCACGTCCCCATCCGCCATGTTCCTGTCCCCCCCAATGTCCCCAACCCCCCCCGATGTCCCCAACCCCCTCCAATGCTCCCAACCCCCCCCGATGTCCCCATCGCCCATGTTCCCAAATCCCCCCCAATGTCCCTATCCCCCTCCCGATGTCCCCAAATCCCCCAATGTCATTGTCCCCCCCACGTCCCATCCCCCATGTCCTCAAATCCCCCCCAGTGTCATTGTCCCCCCCCATGTCCCCATCCCCCATGTCCCTTTCCCCCTCCCCAATGTCCCCTAACCCCCCCCGATGTCCCCAAATCCCCCCCCCAATGTCCCTAACCCCCCCGATGTCCCCAAATCCCCCCCCCCAATGTCCCCAACCCCCCCCCCCATGTCCCTGTCCCCCCCCCCAGCCCCACGGCGCAGAGCACAAGAAGGACAAGGCACACAAGAAGCACAAGGAGAAGAAGGAGAAGAAGGGACACTGAGGGGACACCGAGGGGACACCGAGGGGACACGGGGGGGTCACCGCACTGAGATGCACGGGGGGGGCCCCCCCAATAAATCGCTGACGCAGGCGCTGCCCGGGGGCAGAGTCCGTGGGGACGCGGGTGACACCGGCGGGGTGTGGGGGGGCGGGGGGGTGACACCGGCGTGCCCCTTGTCCCCAAAGTGCCACCCAGGTCCCACCCCGTGGCCCCAAGGAGCCGAGAGGCCACCCGGTGACCCCAAAGAGCCACCAAGCTCCCCTGTGGCCCCCCCCCAGGACCCCAAAATGCCCCCCCCCCCCAGACCCTAATATTGTCCCCCAGGACCCCGTTATGTCCCCACAGGACCCCGTTAATCCCCCACAGCATCCCATTACCCACCCCAGGACCCCAATAACCCCCTCCAGTGCCCCAGTATCACCCCCCAGCACCCCCAAAATCACCCCCCCGGACACCATTATCCACCCCCAGCACCCCATTTAACTCCCCCAGACCCCAATATTGCCCCTCAGGACCCCATTTACCCTCCCAGCACCCCAATATCATTCCCCCTGGACCCCAATATCACCCCCAGGACACCATTATACCTCCTCCAGGACCCCAACATTGCCCCCCCAGCACCCCAATATCAATCCCTAGCACCCCAATACGCCCCCCCCCAGGACACCTTTGTCCCCCCCCAGGACCCCATTTCCCCCCCAGACCTCAATATCGCCCCCCAGCACCCCAATATCACCCTCCGGACCCCAATATCGCCCCCCAGCACCCCAATATCGCCCCCAGACCCCAATATTGCCCGCCCAGCACCCCAATATCACCCCCCAGCACCCCAATATCGCCCCCCCAGCACCCCATTTATACTCCCAGCACCCCCATTTCCACCCCAGACGCCAATATTGCCCCCCCCAGCACCCCAATATCACCCCCCGGACCCCCAATATCACTCCCCAGCACTCCATTTACACCTCAGACCCCAATATCCCCCTCCCAGGACACCTTTATACCCCCCGGAACCCCTTTTTGCCCCCCCCCCAATAACAAAGCACAGACACCGTCTCCCCCCAGCTCCTGTATTGACAAAACTGGGGCTGGGGCCGGGCAGACCCCAACAGGGAACCGCGCTCCGGGGTCGGGATGGGGGCAGGGGAAGGGGGGATCCCAGCATCAAACCGGGCACCGGGAGGGGGTCCCGGCCGATGGGGGGGGGTCCGGGGGGGCCCCCCGCTAACGGAGGAGGTGAAGGTGAGCCAGTACATGAGCAGGGGCTGCGCGGCGGCCACGGCCATGGTGAGGTACATGCGCAGCTGGTTTTTGGCACCGCGCACCGGCACCCCCCTCGGCCGCCGCCTCCGACAGCAGCTTGAGGCGCAGCGTGCGGATCTGCAAAAATAAAAATCAGGTTTTAGGATCGCGGGGGGTGGTTTTGAAGGTTTCCCTCCCCCCCCCTTTGTTTGTGTCACACTCACCATGAAGACGAAGATGCTGAGGCAGCACCAGCTCAGCACCACGTAGTAACCGGTGCTGCCGAAGAGGAGCCCGGAGAGGAGCCCGAGGATCATCCTGCTCGGGGAAAGCGGGCTTCAAAACCTGCCCCCCCCAGCTCCTAAAAATATTAAAAGCCCCCCCCCCCCCGGGCTGCTCACCCCACGTATTTGTAGCCGGCGAAAGCCACGAGGTCGATGGTGGTGAGGTCGGTGGGCAGCGCCACCAGGTAGAGGCTGAGCAGCACCGCCAGCACCTCCAGCAGCAGCCAGGCCAGCGCCGAGCTCGCCTGCAGCCCCAGGCTGTCCGGGGAGAACCTGGGGGGGGGGGGCACAGCAGGGGGGGGGCAGGGGGGGCGGCTTTTTGGGGACCCCCCCCTGCAGCCACGAGGTCCTGGGGGGGGTTGGGGAAGCCCCTTCAAGGGGTTTGGGGGGGGTTCAGGGGAAGAGCGGGGGCTGACGGCGAATGGGGAGGGTTGGGGGGGGGTTGGGGAGCCCCCCCTCGAGGTTTAGGGACCCCCCCCCCCCCCCGCTGGGTTTAAGGCCAGGACTCGCCCCCCCCCAGAGCCTGTGGGTACCCGCAGGGCCCATGACCCCCCTCCCCAGGGCTCAGGACCCCCCCTTGGGACCCAGACAGCTCCCTCCAGAACCCCCCCCTTCAGGGCCCAGGGACCCCCCTGCCCCCCCCCCATAAATTTGGGGATCCCCCAGTGCACAGGGCCCCCCTCCAAAAAAAAAAGAAATTTGGACCTTTTGGGGACCCCCCCCCCACCTCCCTCAGACTCCCACGGACCTTGACTGGGCCCCCCCCCAAGGGTTTGGGGGCTCCCTATAGGGACAGGGACCCCTCCCCGGGCACAGCCCCCCCCCCCCCCAAAAAAAAAGGCTCAGGGACCCCTGTTGGGATTTTGCCCCCCCCCCCCCAAATATCCCGGGGCCCCCCCGACCTGTTCTGGGGTGCCAGCCCGGCCACCAGCAGGTAGGTGATGAAGGCCATGGCTGTGGGAACAGGGAGCGGGGTTAGGGTCAGGGTTTGGGGTCAGGGGTCAGGGTTTGGGGTCGGGGCCGTACCCGGGATGTAGAGGTCGGGGGCGTTGACGTCGAAGCGGGGGGCGACCGGCGCGTCCTGCTGGTAGCGAACCTGCCAGTCCTGTGGGATTGGGATTAGGATTGGGAATAGGAACGGGAACTGGGATGGGAACAGCACTGGGAATGGGATTGGGAATGGGAACGGCACTGGGAACGGGGTCAGGAATGGGAACTAGGACACAGTGGGAATGGGACTGGTACTGGGAATGGGATGGGGAGCAGAAATAGGAATAGGAACGGCACCAGGAATGGGATCAGCACTGGGAATGGGATCGGGAATGGGTACAGGAGCAGCACTGGGAATGGGAATAGGAACAGGAACTGGGACGGGAATGGCACCGGGAATGGGATCAGCACTGGGAACGGGAGGAGGAACAGCACCAGGAGTGGGAACGGGAACACAGTGGGAATGGGATTGGCACCGGGAATGGGAACAGAACTGGGAATGGGAACAGGAATAGGATTGGGACTGGTGCTGGGAACGGGTTTGTGAATGGCAGCAGGAGTGGGAATGGGGTCGGGACTGGAAATGGGACCGGGAATGGCACTGGGAACAGGATCTGAACTGGCACTGGGAATGGGAACAGCAGGAGTGGGAACAGGAACGGGGCCAGGAATGGGAATAGGATCGGGACTGGGAACAGCAGCAGGAGGGGAAAGAGGAGTGGGAATGGGAACAGGAACAGGAGTGGGGATGGGAACAGGACCAGGACTAGGAATGGGATCGGGACTGGGACTGGAAATGGGATTGAGAATGGCACCGGGACTGGGAAGGGGACTGGAACCGGGACTGGGAACAACAGCGGGAGGGGGAAAAGGAACGGGACCAGGAACGGGAATGGGGACAGGACCACGACTGGGACGGGATCAGGGCTGGAACCGGGACCAGTACCGGGACTGGGACCAGTACCGGGATCAGAAGTGGGACCGGGAGCGGGGAGGGGATCGGGGGGGGGCAGCCCCGGTGTTGGCCCCGGTGCCCACCTGGTGCCCGAAGGGGCAGACGAGCAGCCCCAGCTTCCTGCCCACGTACACCGTGTCCACGGCGAAGTAATACTTCAGGCGGCCCACGGGCACCAAGCGGTCGAGCTGCGGGGGGGGGGGAGGGAGCGGCGCTGAGCCCCCGCCGCCCCCCCCACCCCCCCCAATTCTCCCCCCACCCCCCCTTATCCCGCTCCTCACGTTCCGGTCCACGATGTCCCGGCCCTGGCTGGCCAAGCTGCTGCCGTAGGCGGCGGCCAGGCTGGACACGGGCTCGGCCAGGAAGGCGGCGGCGGGGGGGGGCAGGCGGGATGCGGAGGACGCCGGGGGGGCCGCCGGGGGGGCCCCGTAGGCCCGGGCCGGGCCGTGGGGGGGGGGGGCGGCCCCGCCGCTGGTGTCGTCGAAGAGCGGCCGCGGCTCCGCCATCCGCGGAGGGGCCGGGCCCGGGCCGCGGCGCTTGGGGGCTGCGGGGAGAGGAGAGGGGGGGTCAGGGGGGGGTCAGGGGGGGGGGTCGGGGGGGGGTCGGGGGGGGTCAGGGGGGGTCGGGGGGGTCCGCACCGAGCCCCACCGCCGCTCCCGGGGGCTCCATGGCGCTTCCGCTTCCGGTCACGTGAGGAGCGCGGGAGGAAGCTGTTGGCGGAGCGGCGGGGCGGGGCCGGAAATGGCGGTTGCCATGGGGACGGGCGCGCGGGGCCGTGACGTCAGCAAGGGTGTGATGTCAGCAAGGCCACCGTGCCACCAAGGTGATGACGTCACCAAGGCCACCACGTCACCAAAGCCATGATGGCAACCAAAGCCATGACGTCACCAAGGCCACCATGTCCCCAGGGCTACCATGTCCCCATAGCCCCCATGTCCCTGTGGCCACCATGTCCCCAAGGCCGCACGGTGGCCATGGTGGCCCTAGGGCTGTCCCTGAGGTGTCATGGCCATCGGCCTGGCCATGGTGGCCATCTTGTCCCCAAGGCCACCATGTCCCCATGGCCACCACATCCCCATGGCCACCATGTCTCCGTGGCCACCATGTCCCCAGTATGACCATGTCCCCATATCCACCATGTCCCCATGGCCACCACGTCCCCAAGGCCACACGGTGGCCGTGGTGGCCCTAGGGCTGTCCCTGAGGTGTCATGGCCGTAGGCTTGGCCATGGCAACCATCTTGTCCCCATGCCCCCCCAACCCCGGCCCCCAGAGCCCCCCCAAGGCGCCCCCATCCTCCTCCTCCTCCCCCCCTCATGTCCCCCCCCACGTCACCACCACCGCCCCGGGGCTATCGGGAGGAAACCGCGGGTCCCGTGGTGGCAGCGTGTGACCGGCCCCGTGACGTCCCCATGGCATTGACGGGGGGGGCGAGGGGGGGGGGGCACACACACAGAATCGGGGCCCCCCCCCCAGCCATGTCCGGGGGGTGGGATCTCCGCTATGGGGCCCGCTATGGGGCCGGCCGTGGGGCGCCGCCATGGGGCGCGGGGTGGCGCTGGGGCTGCTACTGGTGGCCCAGGGGGGGCTGCTGCTGCTGGGCACCCTGGGGCTCTGGGTGCTGGAGGGGGGGGCGCGGACCCTCGGGACCCCCCCCGGGACCCTCAACGCCTCCGGGACCCCGCGGTGGGACCTGGCCTCCGCCTTCTTCTTCTCCACCACCCTGCTCACCACTGTGGGTAAGGAGCCCCCCCGCCCCCAAATCGGGACCCCCCCTCCGAATTGGGACCCTCCTAAAGAACCCCATGGGCACCAGGACCCCCCCCAAGGGCATTGAGACCCCCGGGACCCCCATGAACCCCAGGACCCCCATGAGCACCAATTCCCCCAGGACGCCTCTGAGCACCAGGCCCCCCCGGGACCCCCCCAAGAACACCGGGACCCCCATGAACACCAGGACCCCCGTGGGCACCAGGACCCTCCATGGCCCCCCATAGGCACCGAGCCCCCTGAGAACCTCAGGACCCCCATGGGTTTTGGGACCCCCTTTAGCACTGGGACCCCCAGGCCCCCCCCCCAGCCCCACCAGGACCACCCCCCCACCACCCCCAGGGGTCCCCCATCCCCTTTCACTTAGCGGGGGGGTCCCCCCCTAAATTTACTTTCTCCCCCCCCCCCCAGGCTACGGCCCCGTGGCCCCCCTGTCCCCGGGGGGCAAAGCCTTCTGCTTGGTCTACACGGCGCTGGGCGTCCCCTTCACGGTGTTGACGTTGGCGGTGGTGGCCCGGTGGCTTTCGGTGCCGGTCACCCGGTGGCCCCGGCGCTACCTGAGGACGCGGTGGGGTTGGAGCCCCCGGGGGGCCGCCGGGCTCCATTTGGGGCTGCTGGCGGGGGCGGTGGCGGGGGGCTTCGTGCTGCTGCCCGCCGCCGCCCTGTGGGCCCTGGGGGGCTCCGGGAGCTTCTTGGACGCCGTCTTCTTCTGCGGCATGGCCGTCACCACCGTGGGGCTGGGGGACGCGGCGGGGGCACTGGAGGGGCAGCCCCCGCGCCACCTCTACCGGGTGGCCTTGGCCGGTGAGTGGGGGCGGGGGGTTGGGGGGGGGCGTTGGGGTGGGGGGCATTGGGGTTTGGGGATCTGGGGTTGGGGTTATGTGGGGGTTGGGGCTACGTGGTTGGGGTCTTCTTGGTGGGGGGGGGTCTTCATTGGGGTGGGGTCTTTATGGTGGTGGGGTCTTTGTGGTTGGGGTCTTCATGGTTGGGGTCTTCATGGTTGGGGTCCTCATGGTTGGGGTCTTCATGGTTGGGGTCTTCATGGTTGGGGTCCTCATGGTTGGGGTCTTCATGGTGGTTGGATCTTCGTGGTTGGGGTCTTCATGGTTGGGGTCTCCATTGGGGTGGTGTCTTTATGGTGGTTGGGTCTCCATGGTTGGGGTCTCCATGGTGGTTGGGTCTCCACTGGGGCGGGGTCTTCATGGTGGCGGGGTCTTCATGGATGGGGTCACCATGACGGATTGGGTCTTCATTGGGGGGGGGTCTCCATGGATGGGGTCTCCATGGGGATGGGGTCTCCATGGGGATCTCTCCATGGGGTGGGGGTCTCCACGGGGGGGTGGGGGTCTCTGACCGCTGTGTCGTCCCCCCCCAGCCTACCTGCTGCTGGGGGTGACGGCGGCGCTGCTGCTGCTGGCGGCCTTCCACAGCTGCTGGAGCTGCACGGGGTCAGCGCCGCGCTGCGCCCCCCCCCCGGACCCCCCCGAGGAGGACGGGGGGCTGCTGGACGAAGGGGGGCAATAAACGGGGGGCTCGAAGCGCGACGGGCTCGCTGTGGTCACTGGGGGGGGTTGGGGGTCCCAGACACATGGGGGGGGGTCCCAGATCCAATAGGGGGGTTCCCGGTCCCATTGGGGGGTCACAGACCCATGGGGGGGGGGGGTCACAGCACCATTGGGGTGGGGATCCTGATCCCATTGGGGGGGGGTCCCCAAACCCATGGAGGGGTCTCAGACACATGGGGGGGTCCCAGACACATGGGGGGCTCCCAGTCCCATTGGGGGGGGGGGGCAGACACATTGAGGGGGGGGGCAGATACATGGGGGGGGTCCCAGTCCCACTGGGGGGGGTCCAAAACCCATGGAGGGGTCCCAGACACATTGGGGGGAGGTCCCAGTCCCACTGGGGTGGGGTCCCAAACCCATAGAGGGGTCCCAGTCCCAAGTAGGGGGGTCCAGACTCATGAGGGGGGGGTCCCATTTGGGGTCCCAGTCCCTGTGACACCACAGCCCCCCCCCCACCCGACCCTATTAGGATGAAAGAACTCCCCCCCCCCCCCAGCTCATTTTATAGAAAACCTTTATTCTGTAAAAATTGGGGGGGAAGTGAGGGGGGGCTCACATGGACGGGGGGGGAAGGGAGCGGGGGGCCGGGCACCCCCATGGGCACCCCCAGGAGCCCCCCCCCACCTCACCCCACAGCGGGCGGGGGGGGACGCCGGACGGTGCCCCCCAGTGTCTCTCCATCCCCCCCCCCCCCAGCTCCGATATATACAGACAATAAATACAGGGCCCCCCCCCCCGGGATGGGGAGGGGGGGGCTCAGGCCGGGGGGCGCGCGGGGACGCAGCGGGGGGGTCCCTGCGCCGGGACGGAGCCGGGGGGGCAGAGGCAGCGGAAGGAGCCGGGGGTGTTGAGGCAGCGCCCCCCCCCGGCACAGGGCGGCCTCCGAGCACTCGTCGAGGTCTGCGGGGAAAAGGGGGGGGGTCAGGGGGGGTCGGAGAGGGGGATTAAGGGGGGTTGGGGGGGATTTGGGGTGGGATTGGGGTGGGATTGGGGGGTTTTGGGGGGATTGGGGGAGATTGGGGGGGGAATGGGGTGGGATTTGGGGTGGGATTGGGGGGGGTTCGGGGGGATTGGGGTGGGATTGGGATTGGGGGGGATTGGGGTGGGATTGAGGGGGATTGGGATGGGATTGGGGTGAGATTTGGGGTGGGATTGGGATTGTGGGGGATTGGGGAGGGATTGGGGTGGGATTGGGATTGGGGGGGATTGGGGTGGGATTGAGGGGGATTGGGATGGGATTGGGATGGGATTGGGGTGGAATTGGGATTGTGTGGGTTTTGGGGTGGGATTGAGGGGGATGGGGATGGGATTGGGGTGGGATTTGGGGTGGGATTGGGATTGTGGGGGATTGGGGAGGGATTGGGGTGGGATTGGGATTGGGGGGGATTTGGGGGGGGATTGGGGTAGGATTGGGGAGGATTTGGGGGGGATTTGAGGGGGGATTGGGGTGGGATTGGGGTTGGATTGGGATTGGGTAGGATTTGGGGTGGGATTGGGGTTGGGATTGGATTTGGGGTTAGACTGGGGTGGGGAGGGGTTGCGGATGGGATTGAGGTGAGATTTGGGATGGGATTGGGGTGGGATTAGGATGGGTTTGTGTTGGGATGGGAAGGGATTTGGGGTGGGACTGAGATTGGTTGGGATTTGGGGCGGGATTGGGATTTAGTTGGGATTTGGGGTGGGATTGGGATTGGATTTGGGGTCGGACTGGGGTGGGAAGGGGTTGCAGATGGGATTGGGGGGGGTGGGGATGGGATTGGGGTGGGATTGGGATTGGGGGTATGGAATGGGCATGGGATCGGGATTTGGGGTAGGATTGGGGTAGGATTGGGGTAGGATTTGGGGTTGGATTAGGGTGGGATTGGGGGTTGGATTAAAGTGGGATTGGGGATGGGATGGGGTGGGATTTGGGCTGGGACTGGGGTTTGGGATGGGATGGGATTGGGATGGGAACAGGCTGGGATTATGCCGGGATCAGGCCGGGATTGTGCCGGGATCAGGCCGGAATCAGGCCGAGATTAGGCCAGGATTAGGCCAGGATCAGGCCGGGATCAGGCCGGGATTAGGCCTGGATTATGCCAGATTAGGCCGGGATTAGGCCGGGATTATGAAGGAATTAGGACGGGATCAGGCCGGGATTATTCCGGGATCAGGCCGGGATTAGGCCGGATTAGGCCGGGATTATGCCGGGACTAGGCCGGATTAGGCCGGGATTAGGCCGGATTAGGCCGGATTAGGCCGGGACAAGGCCGGATTAGGCCGGGATTAGGCCGTATTATGCCGGGATTATGCCGGGACTAGGCCGGATTAGGCCGGATTAGGCCGGGATTATGACGGGATTAGGCCGGGATTATGCCGGGACTAGGCCGGATTAGGCCGGGATTATGCCGGGATTATGCCGGGATCAGGCCGGGATTATGCCGGGACTAGGCCGGATTAGGACGGATTATGCCGGGATTAGGCCGTGTCTCACCCACGCAGGCCACGCGTGCCGCGTCCAGCCGGTAGCCGGGGTCGCAGGCGCAGGTGAAGCCCTGGGGCACCCGCACGCAGCGCCCGTGCTCGCAGCCGCTCAGCACCCCGCACAGCTCCGGCGGCAGCGCCTCGTCCCGGGGGTCTGCGGGGGGGGGTCCCCGTCAGCCCCCTCCCCATAAAAAAAAACAAAATCCCCCCCAAAACCCCTCAATCCCCCCCCCCCCCCCCCCCAAACTCACCGTCCTCGCTGGCTCGCCCCGGCCGCTCGGCCACGCCGTGGGGCTGGAAGAGCCACGGGGGGGGGTCCTGGGGGGCGCTGGGGGGGCTGCGGGGCCGGGAGGAGCGGGGGGGGCCCCGGCGGGACCCCTCGAAATCCTCCAAGTCCTCGTAGCGGGGGGGAGCGGCGTAAAGGGCGTCCCCGCGGGGGTCGTAGCCCCCCCCCAGCCCGTAGGGGTCGTAGTCGGCGCGCAGCCCCGGGGGGGGCAGGCGGGGGCCCGGACCCCCAAAGGGGAGGGGGCCGTAGGGCAGCCCATAGTAGGGGGGGTATTCGGGGCCGTATTCGTAGGGGGGGCCCAGCCCCGGGCCGGGGGGGCGCAGGACATTGCAGAGGAACTCGAAGTCATCTGGGGGGGGGGGGGGGGGGGGAGAAAAAAAAATGGGGGGGGGCAGGTTGTGGGGTGGGGTCCTAAAAATTGGGGATGCTAAGGGGGGGGGGTGTAAAGAGGTGGGGGGGGCACTGTTATATGGGGGGTGCCCAAGGGGTCTCCATTGGGGGGGGGCGTTGTGGGGTGGTGGGAGGGGTTCCCATTATTGGGGGGGGCAAAGGGGTCCCTGTTATGGGGGGGTCCAAGGGGTCCCAATCATTGGGGGGGGGGTGTCTAAGGGGGACCCACTCTTGGGGGTGCCCATGGGGTCCCCATTATGGGGGTCTGGGGGGGGGTCCCTATTGCTGGGGTAGGAGGGGGGCAGGGTGGGGGTCCCCCTGTGTGGGGTCTTGGGGACATGGGGACATGGGTATAGGGGATGGGGGGGTCGTGGGCATGGGAGGGGGCATGGGGACGTGGGCATGGGGGGGGGGACAGGGACATGGGGGGACATGGGGACACGGGGATGTGAGGCTATAGGGCCTTAGGGACATGGGGACATGGGGACAAGGGGACAAGGGGCCGTAGGGGACACGGGTGCATGGCAACATGAGGCTATGGGGCCACGTGGCTGTGGGGTCATAGGGATGTGGGGACACGGGGACACAGGGACAAGGGGACATGGGGACATGGGGACAAGGGGACACGGGGACAAGGGGACATGGGGACAAGGGGCCGTAGGGGACACGGGTGCATGGCAACATGAGGCTATGGGGCCACGTGGCTGTGGGGTCATAGGGATGTGGGGACACGGGGACATGGGGACACGGGGACATGGGGCCATGGCCATGGGGGTACGCAGGACCATTGGGATGCGAAGCTATGGGGCCACGTGGCTATGGGGCCATAGGGACATGGGGCCAGGGCGCCGTGGGGGACATGGGGACATCGGGGACACGGGGACACGGGGACAAGGGGACATGGGGACATGGGGACGTAGGGGACACGGGGACATGGGGACGTGGGGACACGGGGCCATGGCCATGGGGGGGACACAGGACCATTGGGATGCGAAGCTACCGGGCCACGTGGCTATGGGGCCATAGGGACATGGGGCCAGGGGGCCATGGGGGATATGGGGACATTGGGGACACGGGGCCATCGGGGACACGGCGGTGGCACCTGAGTGTCGCGCGGGGCACAGGGCGCAGTCCATGCCCCAGGCCTCGCCGTAGAGGCAGCAGCACTCGGTGTAGGTCGCCTGCCGGTCCAGCCGCGGGCGCCCGCACACCAGGTCGGGGCCGACCTCCTGCCAGCACACGGCCGGGTCCTCCTCTGGGGACGGGGGGACACGGGGACACGGTGACGGGGGGCGTGGGGAGGCGGGGAGGCGGTGGGGGATATGGGGACATGGGGATGTGGGGCGTGGGGCATGGGGATATGGGACACAGGGACATGGGGACATGGTAATGTGGGGACAGGGGGACGTGGAGACATGGGGAGGTGGCGTGGGACGTGGGGAGGCAACGGGGGACATGGGGACACAGGGACATGGGGACATGGAGACACGGGGACATGGGGACGTGGGACATGGGGACATGGGGATGTGAGATGCGGGGACATGGGGACATGGGGAGGTGACGTGGGATGTGGGGAGACAACAGGGGACACTGGGATAAAGGGACGTGGGACATGGGGACGTGGGGTATGGGGACACGGGGACACAGGGATACAGGGACATGGGGACATGGGACATGGGGATATGGTCACGGGGGGTGTGGGGACACGGAGAGGCAGCGTGAGACGTGGGGAGGCAACGGGGGACATGGGGACAGCGGGACACGGGGACGTGGGGATATGGGACACAGGGACATGTGGACACAGTGACATGGGGACATGGGGACACGGGGACGTGGGGATATGGGGACACGGGGACACGGGGACATGGGGACACGGGGACATGGGGACACGGGGAGATGGGGACATGGGGACACGGGGACATGGGGACACAGTGAGGTGGGGACATGGGGAGGTGATGTGGGATGTGGGGAGACAACGGGGGACACTGGGATGAAGGGATGTGGGACATGGGGACATGGGGACACAGGGATATGGTGACGTGGGACAGGGGGATGTGGGACAAGGGGAGGCGACGTGGGACATGGGGACACAGGGACACGGGGATTTGGGGACATGGGGGATACAGCGCCATGGGGGTATGGGGACACAGGACGTGGGGACACGGTGACGTGGGACATCAGGATGTGGGACATGGGGACACGGGGGGGGCATCAGGGGACAGTGCCGGGACACGGGGATGGGGGGCCACGGGGACATAGGGCAGGGATATGGGGACACGTGGGGACAGGGCGACACGGGGGGGTGACGGTGACACGGGGGGGGGATGACAGGGGGTGGCCTCACCCATGGCGCGGGTGTCGTTGGTGACGCAGCGGCGCTGGGAGCCGTCCAGCACCAGGGGGGGGGCGCAGGAGCAGAAGTAGGAGCCCACCGTGTTGATGCAGCGGCCCCCGATGCACGGCTCCGCGTCCTCGTCCTGGCACTCGTCGTTATCTGGGGGGGGGGGGGGCGGTGGTGGTCGGCAAAGGGGTGGGGGGCACGGGGGGGGGGGCTGGAAGGGGGCTCGGGGGGCTGGAAGGGTGCTCGGGGGGCTGAGGGCAGGGTGCTTGGGGTGCGAGTAGGGTGCTCGGGGTGCAGACAGGGTGCAGGCAGGGTGCTGAGGGTGCAGGGAGGGTGCACTCAGGGCACAAGTTGGGTGCTCAGGGTGCAGGTAGGGCACGCTCAGGGTGCTCAGGGTGCTGGCTGGGTGCTGGAAGGGTGTGGGCAGGGTGCTCAGGGTGTGAGCTGGGTGCAGGCAGGGTGCTCAGGGTGCTCAGGGTGCTGGCAGGGTGCAAGTAGGGTGCTCAGGGTGCTCAGGGTGTGGGCAGGGTGCTCAGGGTGCTGTCTGGGTGCAGGTAGGGTGCTCAGGGTGCAGGCTGGGTGCTGGAAGGGTGTGGGCAGGGTGCAGTCAGGGTGCTCAGGGTGCTGGCTGGGTGCTCAGGGTGTGGGCAGGGTGCTCAGGGTGTGAGCAGGGTGCAAGTAGGGTGCTCAGGGTGCAGCCAGGGTACACTCAGGGCACAGTTAGGGTGCTCAGGGTGCAGGCAGGGTACACTCAGGGCACAGTTAGGGTGCTCAGGGTGCAGGCAGGGTGCTCAGGGTGCTCAGGATGCAAGTTGGGTGCTCAGGGTGCTGGCTGGGTGCAGGCAGGGTGCTCAGGGTGCAGGTAAGGTGCTGGCAGGGCACAAGTTGGGTGCTCAGGGTGCAAAGAGGGTGCTCAAGGTGCAGCCAGGGTGCTCTTAGGGTGCTTTCTGGGTACAGGTTGTGTGCTCAGGGTGCAGGTAGGGAGCTCAGCGTGCTGGCTGGGTGCTCAGGGTGCTCTCAGGGTGCAAGTAGGGTGCAGGCAGGGTGCTTAGGGCGCACTTGGCACAATTAGGGTGCTCAGGGTGCAGGCAGGGTGCTCAGGGTGCAGGCAGGGTGCACTCAGAGCACAATTAGGGTACCCAGGGTGCAGGTAGGGCACGCTCAGGGTGCTCAGGGTGCTGGCTGGGTGCAGGCAGGGTGCTCAGGGTGCAGGTAGGGTGCTGGCAGGGCACAAGTTGGGTGCTCAGGGTGCTCAGGGTGTGGGCAGGGTGCTCAGGGTGTGGGCAGGGTGTGAGCAGGGTGCTTGGGGTGCTGGCAGGGTACAGGTAGCATGCTCAGGGTGCAGCCAGGGTGCAAGTAGGGTGCTCAGGGTGCAGCCAGGGTGCACTCAGGGCACAATTAGGGTGCTGAGGGTGCAGTCAGGGTGCTCAGGGTGCAGGTAGGGCGCACTCAGGGTGCAGTCAGGGCACAAGTCGGGTGCTCAGGGTGCAAAGAGGGTGCTCAGGGTGCACTCAGGGCACAATTAGGGTGCTCAGGGTGCTCAGGGTGCAGGCAGGGTGCACCCAGGGCACAATTAGGGTGCTGAGGTCAGGGTGCTGGGGGTGCTGGGGGGGTGCTGGGGGGGTGCTGGGGGTGCTGGGTGCTCACCCACGCACTGCAGGTGCTCCTGCTCGTAGTAGTAGCCGCTGGGGCAGTAGCAGCTGAAGCCGGGGGCGGCGTTGATGCAGACCCCCCCCCGGCACAGCTGCGGTGCGAACACCCGGCACTCGTCCACATCTGGGGGGTAAGGGGGTAAGGGGGGGGGCGACGTCAGGGGGAGGGTCCTCGGAATTGGGGGGGGCACCCCCGAAACGGGGGAGCCCCTATATAGGAGGGGAACCCCAAAATAGGGGGGGTATTGCCCCAAAATAGGCGGGATGCACCCAAAAGGGGAGGGGCGTAACCCCACAAAATAGGGGGGGCATCCCCAAATTGAGGGGGCACCCTGAAAAATGGGGACATCCCCAAAATGGGAGGGGTGAGTCCCCCAAATGGGGGCCATTCCCAAATTAGGGGGGGTGAGTCCCCAAAACAGGGGGCATCCCATAAATGGGGGAGCCCCAAAACAGGGGTGGCATCCCCAAAATGGGGGGGCATCCCCAACATTGGGGAACCGCTAAATACAGGGGGGAGCCCCTGAGTAGGGGGGGGAGTCCCTAAACGGAGGGAGCCCCAAATGGGGGTTGCCCCATCGCTGTGCCCCCCCCGCGGCCGCACTGACCTGCTGCTGAGCCCTGGGGCCCCGTGGTCTGGCCGGTCCCGTGGGGGCAGAGGGCTCGGTGCTCGGCTTGGGGGGGGGGGACAGAGGTGTCACCCCCCCTGCACCTTGGCACCATCCTGACCCCATCCCCAGCTCATCCCTGTCCCCATCCACACCCCGATCCCAATCCCATCCCATCCCAGTCCTAATCCCTGGCAATACCCACCCCAATCCCAATCCCTTTACAATCCCATCCCCATCCCCATCCCAAATCCCATCACCACCCCAAACCCATCCCAATCCCTTCCCACCCCAATCCCAGTCCCATCCTCATCCCATCCCCATCCCATCCCCATTCCATCCCAGTCCCAATCCCAATCTATCTCAATCCCATCACCAACCCCATCCCAATTCCATCTCCACCCCCCCAATCCTATCCCAATCCCATCCCAATCCTAATCCTATCTCCATCCCAATCCCATCCCATCCCAGTCCCAATTGCAACTCCAATCCCATCACCATCCCATCCCATCCCAAATCGCATCCCATCCCACTCCACTCCAATCCCAATCCCATCCCTTCCCATCCCAGTCCCAATCCCCATCCCCATCCCCATCCCCATCCCCATCCTCATCCCCATCCCCATCCCCAATCCCATCCCCAATCCCAATCCCAATCCCCCATCCCCAATCCCATCCCCAATCCCATCCCCATCCCCAATCCCATCCCCAATCCCCATCCCCATCCCCATCCCCATCCCCAATCCCATCCCCATCCCCATCCCCATCTCCAACCCCAATCCCATCCCCACCCCCATCCCCAATCCCAATCCCCATCCCCAATCCCACTCCCACCCCAATCCCTTCCCACCCCACGCCATCCCCAATCCCCTCCCCCCCCCATAGCGTCCCCATGTCCCCACCGGTTCCAGGCGTGGGGCATGGCCTCGGGGGGGGGCAGCGGACCCCCCAGGCGCCCCCCACGCTGCAGCAGCACTGCTGCCGGCTGACGTTGGGCGCCAGCACCCCGCAGGCGGGGCTGAAGCACGCCGCCAAGCCCGGGGGGGCTTCCACGGCTCCGGGGGGGGCCGGAGGAGTGGGGTCGCTGGGGAGGGGTCCCCCGCACGTCCCCGTCACCGGATCGAACTCGTGCCCCCCGTCGGGGCAGAGGCAGAGGAAGGAGCCGTCCACGTTCTCGCAGCGCGCCGCCCCGCACACCCCCGGCAGCGTCGCGCACTCGTCCACGTCTGGGGGGGAAACACGAAGGGGGGGGGGCTCAGTGTCACTCTGGGTGTCCCCCCCCTGCTGTCCCCGCTGTCCCCGTACCCTGGCAGTGGTGGCCGTGCCGGGCGGCCTCGTAGCCCTGGTGGCAGGCGCACTGGAAGGAGCCGGGGAGGTTGTGGCAGGCGGCGTGGGGGCCGCAGCGGGACCCCCCCTCGGCGCACTCGTCCTCGTCTGCAAGCGGGGAGGTGACGTTTTTTTGGGGGGAGGGGGCGGTGGGGACATTGGGGGGGGGAGCGTGGAGCCGTCCCCCAAAAGCTCAGCCCCATGGGGGGGTCCCCACTGTCCCCCGATGGTCCCTGCTCTCCGTCTCCATCCTGACCCCATGGAGAAGCCCCCCTGCACCTCGACCCCATTGGCTTGTCCCCAGTGGCCCCATTGGGTTGTCCCCAATGTCCCCCATCGTTTTGTCCCCATTATCTCCCGTGGTGTTGTCCCTGATGTCCCCTGCTGCCCATCCCCATCCTGACCCCATAGAGAAGTCCCCCTGCACCTCGACCCCATTGGCTTGTCCCCAGCATCCCCGTTGTTTTTTCCATGTCCCCCATAGCTTTGTCCCTATTGTGCCCCATTGGCTTGTCCCTGATGTCCCCCATGCCATGGCCCCTGCTGTCCGTCCCCCTCCTAACCCCATGGAGAAATCCCCCTGCCCCTAAACCCCATAGTGGTGTCCCCGCTGTCCCCTAGGGCAGGGTCCCCTCAGCCTCTCCATACCCCCATCCCCATCCCCGTGCCCCAGTCCCTGTCCCCATGGCCCCATCCCCGTCCCCATGGCCCTGTCCCCATCCCCATGGCCCCATCCCCGTCCCCATGGCCCTGTCCCCGTCCCCATGGCCCCGTACCCTCGCAGCCCCCGCCGTCCCGGGGCCGGTACCCGGGCTGGCAGGGGGGCACGCAGCGGTAGGATCCGGGCAGGTTCTCGCAGCGCTCGGCCCCACACAACTCGGCCCCGTGCTCCTGGCACTCGTCCACATCTGCGGGGACACCGGGGGGACCCCCAGCATGGGGGGGGGACAAGGTGGGGTGGGGGGTGATGGGGACCACGGCCCCGGGCAGGATGAGCCCCGTGCGCATCACAGCCCTGTGTGCGGGTTCCCATCCCTGTCCCAGTCCCCATCCTCGTCCCGTTCTGGTCCCTGGACCTGTCTCCATTCCCATCCCATCCCCAACCCCATCCCAATCTCACCCTAATCCCATCCCAATCCCATCCCAATCCCACCCCCTATTTTCATCCATTATTGGTCTCCATCTCCTTCCCCATCCCAATCCTGTTCCAATCCCACCCCCATCCCCATTCCAAACCCATTCCATCCCCATCCCAGTCCCAGTCCCAGTCCCAGTCCCAGTCCCAGTCCCAGTCTCAGTCCCAGTCCCAGTCTCAGTCCCAGTTCCAGTCCCAGTCCCTATTTTCATCCATTATTAGTCTCCATTTCCATCCCCACCCCAATCCCATCCCCATCCCATCCCATCCCATCCCATCCCATCCCAACCCATCCCATCCCCACCCCAATCCCCTCCCATCCCCCTCCCATCCCCATCCCAATCTCACCCCAATCCCATCCCCTCCCATCCCCACCCCAATCCCCTCCCATCCCCATCCCATCCCCATCCCAATCCCATCCCCATCCCCATCCCATCCCCTCCCATTCCCATCCCAGTCCCAGTCCCAGTCCCAGTCCCAGTCCCAGTCCCAGTCCCAGTCCCTATTTTCATCCATTATTAGTCTCCATTTCCATCCCCACCCCAATCCCATCCCATCCCAATCCCAATCCCCTCCCATCCCCACCCCAATCCCATCCCCTCCCATCCCCATCCCAATCCCAGTCCCTAAACCCATCCACTATTGGTCTCTATCTCCATCCCCACCCCAATCCCAACCCCAACCCCAACCCCAACCCCAATCCCAATCCCAATCCCAACCCCAACCCCAACCCCAACCCCAATCCCAATCCCAATCCCAATCCCAATCCCAATCCCAATCCCAATCCCCGCTCACCCTCACACCCCCCGCCGTCCCGGGGCCGGTAGCCGTGCTGGCAGGCGGGCACGCAGCGGTAGGATCCGGGCAAGTTCTCGCAGCGCTCGGCCCCACACAACTCGGCCCCGTGCTCCTGGCACTCGTCCACATCTGCGGGGACAGGGCCACCCTCGCCACCAGCCCCAGGGTGGGGGGCACCCAAAATCCCCCCCCTCCAACCCCCCAGCCCCTCACCGTGGCACTGGGCCCGCTCAGCGTCGGTGCGGAAGCCGGCGGGGCAGTGGCACTCGAAGGCGCCGTCGGTGTTGGCGCAGCGGCCGCCCCGGCACACGTCCCCGCGCTGGCACTCGTCCACGTCTGGGGGGGCACACGGGGTGAGGACGGGGGGGACATGGGCACGGGGTGGACGTGGGTACGGGGGGGGACACGGGGACAGGGGGGATACGGGGAAAGAGGGGGACACAAGGGGCTGGTGGCACCCCGTGGTACCCAGATGCGTGGGTGGGTGATGGAGGGGTAGGGTGGGATGGGATGGGACTGGGGTGGGATTGGGATGGAATTGGGATTGGGATGGGATTGGGGTGGGATTGGGATTGGGGTGGAAAAGGGATGGGATGGGATTGGGGTGGGATTGGGATTGGGGTGGAAAAAGGGTAGGATGGGGATGGGATTGGGATGGGGATGGGGACTGGGGTGGGAATGGGGTTGGGATGGAGACAGAGATGGGATGGGGGTTGGGATTGGGGTGGGATGGGATGGGGACAGGGAGAGACATTGGGATGGGATAGGATGGGGATGGGATTGGGATGGGGATAGGATTGGGATTGGATGGGGACATGGATAGGCACGGGGATGGGATTGAGTAGATTAACTGGGACTAAAAAACTGCAACTGGAATAGAAACCACAATGAGAATGGGGACTGCAATGGGACCGGGATGGGTATGGGGATGGGGACAGGGACAGGGACAGGGACAGGGACAGGCACCGGGACCATGCCGGGCTCTGACCAACGCATGCGGTGCCCTCGGGGGTGCTGGCATAGCCCTGGGCGCAGAGGCAGCTGTAGGAGCCCTCGGTGTTGAGGCACTCGCCGTGGGGGAAGCAGAAGTCGCCCTCCAGGCACTCGTTGACATCTGTGGGCAGATGGGGGCCGTGGGGGGGCCGTCGGGTGTGGGGGGGACACGGCACCATCCCCATGCCGCCCCCACCACTCACCCGCACATGGCGCGCCGCCGGCGCCCACCCGGTATCCGCGCCGGCACTGGCAGTGGAAGGAGCCCTCGGTGTTACTGCAGCGGCCGTGGGGACCGCAGGGCGAGCCCGTGGCGCACTCGTCCACGTCTAGGGGGTGGCACAATTAAGGGTGGGCCCCCCCCTCGGGGGGACAGGGGGGACGTGGGGGGACGCGGGTACCTGCGCAGCGCCCGTGGCGCAGCTCGAAGCCGTCGCGGCACGGCCGGCACTGGAAGGAGCCCGGCGTGTTGGCGCACTCCTGGCCGGGGCAGGCCAGGTGGTTCTCGCACTCGTCGATGTCTGCGCGGCACGGAGAGGGGGCAGCGGTGGTGGCACCGCGGGGAGGGCGTGGGTGATGGCACCACGGATGGGGACACCACGGATGGGGACACCACAGATGGGGACGCCGTGGATGGGGACACCACGGATGGGGAGGTTATGGATGGGTTCACCATGGATGGGGACACCATGGATGGGGACACCACGCATGGGGACACCACGCATGGGGACACCACAGATGGGGACACCACGCATGGGGACACCACGGATGGGGACACCACGCATGGGGACACCACGGATGGGGACGCCACGGATGAGGACACCGTGGATGGGGACACCACGTATTGGGAGGTTATGGATGGGTTCACCATGGATGGGGACACCATGGATGGGGACACCACGGATGGGGACACCACGCATGGGGACACCACGTATTGGGAGGTTATGGATGGGTTCACCATGGATGTTTAACCCCGTGGCTGGCAACACTATGGCATGGTGACCCCATGGCTGCTGACCCCATAGATGTTGAGTTCTTGGATGGTGGCGTTATGGCACGGTGACCCCATGGATGGTGACCCCATGGGTGGTGACCCCATGAACGATGACCCCATGGGTGTTGAACACGCAGATGGTGTCCCCATACCCTTGGTGTCCCCATACCCTTGGTGTCCCCACACCCCGGTGTCCCCACACCCAGTGTCCCCACAGCCCGGTGTCCCCACACCCCGGTGTCCCCGCTCACCCTGGCACTGTCCCGTGGGCGTGCTGGCCTGGTAGCCGGCCGGGCAGACGCAGCGGTAGCCACCGGGCAAGTTCTCGCAGCGGCTCTGGGCGCAGGGCGAGGGGCTCTGGGCGCATTCATCCACATCTACGGGGACACGGCCACCTCAGCCCCATCCCCGTTGTCCCCATTGTCCCCCTCTGTCCCCCCCCCGTCCCTGCTGACCTTGGCAGTCGGTGCCGCCGGGGCCGGGCCGGTAGCCGGGGCCGCAGACGCAGCGGAAGCTCCCCACCGTGTTCTCGCAGCGGCCGGGGGTGCAGGGCCGGGGGCTGCGCCGGCACTCGTCCACGTCTGGGCAGGCGGGGGGACGGACGGCAATGGGGACAGACGGACGGACAGGAGCGGGGACGGATGGAGAGGTGGGTGGGAGGGAAGGGGGAGAGGGGAGTGGGGAGGTGGGTGCGCGGGGAAATGGGGGCAGGGGGAAATGGGGGCACGGGGAGGTGGGGGCATGGAGAGATGGGTGGGTGCGTGGGGAAACGTGTGCATGGGGAAATGGGGGCAGGGGGAAATTGGGGCTTGGAGAGGTGGGGGCACGGGGAGGTGGGTGCACAAGGAAGTGGATAGATGGGGAAATGGGTGCACGGAGAAATGGGTGGGTACATGAGGAGGTGGGTGCATGGGGAAATAGGTGGTTGCATGGGGAGGTGGGCGCATGGGGAAATGGGTGCAGAAGGAAATGGGTGCGTGAGGAAATGGGTGCGTGAGGAAATGGGTGGCTGCACGGGGAAATAGGTGCACGGGGAAACGGGTGAGTGCATGGGGAGGTGGGTGCATGGGGAAACAGGTGCACAGGGAGGTGGGTGCACAGGGAAATGGGCGCACGGGGAAATGAGTGCAGGGGGAGGTGGGTGCACGGGGACATGGGTGCCCAGGGAGGGGCCGGGCGCCGCTCACCGATGCAGTGGGTGCCCTGGGTGCTGAGCCAGAAGCCGGGGTGGCACAGGCAGGTGTAGCCGCCCTGGCGCGGGACGCAGCGCCCGGGGCCGCAGATCCGCGGGTTCCGCTCGCACACGCTGCCGGTGGCCTGCAAGCGGGCACACGTGAGTAACACACGTGTGTGCAAACGGGCAGGCGTGCAGCTGTGCACACCTGTGCAAACATGCACGCATGCACACTGTGCACGTGTGTGCAATCAAGCATGCATGCAACTGTGGACATGTGTGCAAATAGGCATACAGGACACATGCACACGTGTAGGCGTGTGTAAGTAGGCATTGTGCACACGTGTGTAAGCAGGCATGCATGTAGCCGTGCACACATGTGCAAATAGTCATGCATGCAAACCGTGCACACGTGCACAATATATTTAGCTGTGCATGCATGAGATGCACACGTGCTACTGCAGCTGCATGCAGCTGGGCAAGCCTGCAATGGTGTGCACACGTGTAACACGCACGTGTGTAACTGTGCACGCCTATAACTGTGCACAAATGAGACTGAATAAATGCAAATTGCACACATAACTGCTTGCACATGTAACTGAGCACACGTGCACATGCAACTGCACACATGCAGCCATGCAAGCATGCAACCATACACAAGTGCACGGCCACATGCACACACGTGTGACCTTGCACGCCTGTGCTGAGATGTGTATGTGCAACGGCGCAGAGCGTAACCACACGTGCAAAAAATAAAATAAAATGCACGCATGCAGCTGTACACAGTGCAACCCCGTGCACATCTGCAACCATGCATGCGTGCAACGGTGCGCACACGCGTGCAGCCGTGCACAAGTGCCCCAGCCCTACCTGGTGCCGGACCCTCCGGGCCGGGTGGCGTGGGGAGGGGTCCCAGCAGCCCCAGGGTGGGTCGAGGCACGATGACAACCTCGGGGGCTGGTGGTGGCACCTCGGGGATGCGCGGTGGCACCTCGGGGACGCGTTGTGGCACCTCGGGGACGTCTGGTGGCACCTCGGGGACACGTTGTGGCGCCTCAGGGACCCGCTGTGGAACCTTGGGGACATGTGGCACCTCAGGGACATGCGGTGGTGCCTCAGGGACACGTGGTGGCACATCAGGGACATGTGGTGACACCTCGGGGACACGTGGTGGTACCTCGGGGATGCGTTGTGGCACCTCGGGGACACGCGGTGGCACGTGTGGGACGCGTGGTGGCACCTCGGGGACGCGTTGTGGCACCTCGGGGACAGGCGGTGACCTGCTGGGGGGCGGCCGACCAGGGCGCCAGCGAGCTGTGGGGCAGAGCAATGGGGTGAGGGGGGGGTCCTGGCAGCTGGGGGGGGTGGGGGGGGGACAAGGGGCTCACGGGCGGCGGTCCCAGCTGGGGAGGGGACACGGGGACGCCCCAGGGGGACACGGGGCAGGTCCTGGCCCAGGTAGCGGGTGTTGTAGCGCAGGTCGGAGGCCGAGTAGTGGTAGCCGGGGCCGGCGGGGCAGATCTCCTTGAACCCCTCTGCAATTGAAGGGGGGGGAGGGGGTGTCAAAATGGACCCCCCCCCAAAAAAAATTACCCCCCTCCCCCAAAAAACCCCCCCTCCAAAGGGTGAGCCCGTGGCTTTGGGTGCAAATCCCATGAAACGGAGGCTCCCCAAAGGGTTTCTTTTTTTTTGGGGGGGGGTCCGCCCTAAAGGTTTTTTTTTGGGGGGGTCCCGGGGGGGCTCACCGGAGCCGAAGGGGGGGCAGCGCTGGCACGCCGGCCCCCAGGCCTTGCCCACGCGGCTGCAGCAGCAGATCTGGCGGGTGATGTTGCGCAGGGTGGGCAGCGCGCAGCGCCCCTCCCGCAGCACCCGGTAACACGGCCCCCGCGCCTCCGAGATCACCTGGTGGGCTGGGGGGGGGGGGGCGGGGGGGTGGTACCGGTCACCCTAATCCCAATCCTAATCCCAGTCCCAGTCCCATTTCAGACCCCCCCCCATCCCCATCCCATCCCCATCCCCTCCCAATCCCAACTCCAACTCCAGTCCCAATCCCAACCCCTACTCCCTCCTCACCCCATCCCTATCCCAGCCACAATCCCAATCCCAATCCCAACCCTAATCCCAATTCCAACCCCAATCCCAATCCCTACCACAATTCCAGGCCCTGCCCCGACCTCAACCCCAACCCCAATTCCAATCCCAATCCCAGCCCCAGCCCCTGCCCCAACCCCAATCCCAACCCCAATTCCAATCCCAATCCCAACCCCAATCCCACCCC
This sequence comes from Anas acuta, assembly GCF_963932015.1. Taxonomy (NCBI): domain Eukaryota; kingdom Metazoa; phylum Chordata; class Aves; order Anseriformes; family Anatidae; genus Anas; species Anas acuta. Next base: position 32,522 of record NW_027076226.1, on the reverse strand, counting down.
CAACCCCATCCCGATCCCAATCCCAATCCCAATCCCAATCCCATCCCGATCCCACCCCCAATCCCATCCCGATCCCGATCCCACAGATGCAGCTGCTCCGGGACGAGTCCAGGATGAAGCCCTCGTGGCAGAGGCAGGCGAAGCTGCCCCGGGTGTTGGTGCAGAGCCCGTTCTGGCAGAACCCCCCCTCCTGGCACTCATCCACATCTGGGGGGGGGGGGGACACACACAGGGTGGGGGTCAGCACCCCAAACCCCCCCCATCCCCTTTTAACCCCCCCAAAAATAAATCTCCCCAAACTCACCCACGCAGGAGCCATTGGCGCGGCGGAAACCTTTGGGGCAGGGGTGCTGCCCCACGGCGGGGGGGTTTGCTGCAAATGGGGGAGGGGGGGACGGGGGGACAAAGTGAGCCCCCCCCCCACACCGCAGAACCCCCCCCAACCCCATAACCCCCCAAAAAAACCCGCTGCCTTACGGGGGTCGGCGTCGCAGGGCTGGCACTCGTGCACCCCCCAGGCCACGCCGGCCCCCCGGCAGCAGACGTCCTGGGTGCGCAGACCGGGCAGGGGCGAGCTGCACTGCACGGGGCGGGGGGGTCGGGGGGCGCCGGGACCCCCCCCGCGTCTCCATGTCCCCCCCCAGGTCCCCATGTCCCCACCTGGATCCCCAGGTCCCCCTCCGTGTCCCCACCACGTCCCCAGCCCCACATCCTCGGTCACCTCCCCGTGCTCACGGTGCCATCCCCATGTCCCCACCCCAATGTCCCCATCCCCATGTCCCCATCCCCATCCCAATGTCCCCATCCCCATCCCAATGTCCCCACCCCAATGTCCCCACCCCAATGTCCCCATCCCCATGTCCCCATCCCCATCCCAATGTCCCCATCCCCATCCCAATGTCCCCACCCCAATGTCCCCATCCCAATGTCCCCATCCCCATCCCAATGTCCCCACCCCAATGTCCCCATCCCCATGTCCCCATCCCCATCCCAATGTCCCCACCCCAATGTCCCCACCCCAATGTCCCCATCCCCATCCCAATGTCCCCACCCCAATGTCCCCACCCCAATGTCCCTGTCCCCATGTCCCCATCCCCATCCCCATGTCCCCATCCCAATGTCCCCATCCCCATCCCAATGTCCCCATCCCTGTCCCCATGTCCCCATCCCCGCCCCCAAGTCCCCATCCCCATCCCCATATCCCCCTCCTGTCCCCAACGTCCCCATGTCCCCATCTCCCCCTCATGTCCCTTCTGTCCCTGAGTCCCCCTGCTGTCCCCATGTCCCCACATCCCCTCACCCTCATGCCCTGCAACATGCGGAAGCAGTGTCCCCATGTCCCCATCACTGTCCCCAATGTCCCCAATGTCCCCAGTGTCCCCATGTCCCCAATGTCCCCATGTCTCCCTGCTGTCCCTACTGTTCCCAATGTCCCGCTGCTGTCCCCAACGTCCCCAACATCCCCAGTGTCCCCAACATCCCCAGTGTCCCCATGTCCCCCTGCTATCCCCATGTCCCCAATATCCCCAACGTCCCCCAATGTCCCCCAATGCCCTCAACACCCCCAATGTCCCCAACATTCCCCACTTCCCCGATGTCCCCAATGTCCCCAAATGTCCTCAACACCACCAAGGCCCCCAATATCCCCAGTGTCCCCATGTCTCCACATCCCCAATGTCCCCAAGTCCCTCAGTGTCCCCATGTCCCCAATGTCCCCAAGTCCCCCTGCTGTCCCCGATGTCCCCAATGTCCCCAGCATCCCCAATGTCCCAATGTCCCCATCCCTCTCCCCAATGTCCCCATGTCCACAACGTCCCCAAGTCCCCCAATGTCCCCAAGTCCCCCTGCTGTCCCTGATGTCCCCAATGTCCCCAACATCCCCAATGCCCCCAACGTCCCAATGTCCCCCTGCTGTCCCCAATGTCCCCAACATCCCCAATGTCCTCAGTGTCCCAATGTCCCCATTCCTCTCCCCAACGTCCCCATGTCCCCAAGTCCCCCAGTGTCCCCAATGTCCCCATGTCCCCATGTCCGCAACATCCCCAAGTCCCCCAATGTCCCCAAGTCCCCCTGCTGTCCCTGATGTCCCCAGTGTCCCCAACATCCCCAATGCCCCCAACGTCCCAATGTCCCCCTGCTGTCCCCAATGTCCCCAACATCCCCAATGTCCTCAGTGTCCCAATGTCCCCATCCCTCTCCCCAACGTCCCCATGTCCCCAAGTCCCCCAGTGTCCCCGTGTCCCCATGTCCCCCTGCTGTCCCCAACATCCCCATGTCCCCATGTCCCCAGTGTCCCCGTGTCCCCTCACCTCCGCGCCCCGCACGGTGCGGAAGCAGTATCCAAAGCCGGCGGTGGGGCCGAAGCCGGGACCCTCCCCGGGCAGGGGGGGGCTGCTCTGAGCCAGCACCCGGGGGGGGGGCTCCGGGGGGGGGTTCCTGGCCCCTTCGTCCCCCCCGTCCCCGTCCCCGTCCCCGTCCCGCACCCGCTCCACCTGGTGGATGGTGACCGACGCCTCGGGGGGGTGGCGCACGTGGACGCTCACCATGGACGTCACGCCTGGGGGGGGGGACAATTTGGGGGGGGGGGCAATTTGGGGGGGGGGCAATTTGGGGGGGGCAGTTGGGGAGGGGGATTTGGGGGGGGGAAATTGGAGGGGGGAGAAGATGAGGGGGGCAAAGTTGGGGGGGAGAAAATTAGGGGGGGGAAACGGGGGGCAGATTTTGGGGGGACAAAATTGGGGGGGACAAATTGGGGGGGGTAAAATTAGGGGGGACAAAGTTAGGGGGATAATTGGGGAGGACAATTTGGGGGGGACAAATTTTGGGGGGGCGAAATGAGGGGGACAAAATTAGGGGGGACAGTTTGGGGGGGCAATTGGGGGGGGGACAATTCGAGGGGGGAGAATTGGGGGGGACAATTTGGGGGGGCAAAACGAGGGGGGGCAGTTTGGGGATGCCGAAATTCGTGGACAATTTGAGGGAGGGGGGGACAATTGAGGGGGGGGGGCAATCAGGATGGGGACAACTGGGGGGGGTGACAACGGGGGGGGGTGACAACACGGGGGGGGATTTTTTGGGCCCCCCCCCCCCCTCACCGTCCTGCTCCTCCCGGTAGTTGGCGATGGGCAGGGTGTAGACGGAGCGGGTGAGGGGCTGCGGCCCCCCCGGGGGGGGGTCTCGGGGGGGTCCGGCGGTGGGGGGGGGCGCGGGCAGCTGGCAGAATTTGCCGGCGAAGCCGGGGGGGCACAGGCAGGCGTCCGGCCGCGCGCAGACCC
>NW_027076226.1:0-29047 GCF_963932015.1 Anas acuta | reverse complement strand
ACCGGTTCACCTCCTCCTCCTCCTCCCCCTGGGGGGGGGGGGCAGCGGGCGGGGGGGCTGAGCTCCAGCTGGGGCAGCTGGAATTTGGGGTCCCCCCCCCCGGCCCCCAGCCCCTCCACGGCCCCCCGGCCAGCTCGGGGGGGCACTGGGGGGGGGCGAGCTCCAGGCGGGGCAGCCGCACTTTAGGCTGCTTTTGGGGGGGCTGCTGCTGCCCCCCCCCCACCGAGAAGCCCACCTTGGGCACCCAGCGCCGGGGGGGTGCCTCGGGCTCCGTTTTGGGTTTAGAAAAGCCCCAAACGGGGCCCCCCCACCCCCCGTTTTCCTCGCCCCCCCCCCCGGCTTTGCCCTTCACCAGCACCAGCACGGCCTTCCTCACGCTGCCCATCCTCAGCCTCGCCTCCGCGCCTTCCCCCCCCGCCGTGGGGGGGGGGGATTTGGGGGGCTTGCCCCCCCCCACGCCTCTCCCCCCCCCGGCTGCTTCTTTGCCCCCCCCGAGCCCCCCCGGGGCCGCCAGCTCCAGCTCGGGCACCTTCAACGCCGGCCTCTTCCTCGCCCCTCCTCAGCCTCCCCCCCCCGCGGCTTCCCCCCTTCCGAAAAGCCACGGCGGGGATGGAGACCCCCAGCCCCACCCCAGCCCAATTTTTGCCCCCCCCCCCCCAGCAAGCTCTCGGCGCTGCCCCCCCGCCCCCGGCCTCACTTTGGGGACCCCCCCGCTGCGGATGTCGGGGGTCGAGCCCCCGAATTGGGGCAGCCTTGCCCCCCCCCACCGCCACCCCCCCAGCTCCCAGCCCCCGGGGGGGGCCAATTTGCCCCCCTTCACTTTGGGGGGGGCCAATTTGGGGGGTTTGGCCTCGGGGACGCCCGCGTCCCCCCCGCTCCCCAAAGCCACCTCCAGGGCCACCGCGGGGGCGGCCACCTCCAGGCCAGGCATTTTGGGCCCTTCGCCGCCCTCGGCGGGCGTTTTGGGGCAAGAAAGGCCCAATTTGGGCAATTTCCCCTTGGGCGCCGGCTTTGGGCAGCGCCAAACCCACCTCGACCTTGGGGACGGCGATGGCCAGCACTGGTGCCACCGGTGCCACTGGGGTCACCTCCTTGGGCGGCGGGGGCGCCCAGCCCCACCTTGGGGACCGCCACCTTGGGGACCCCCACTTTGGGCACCCCCACTTTGGGCACCCCCACTTTGGGGACCGCCACCTCCACGGTGGGCAAGCGGGGGGCCCCCCCCCGGTTCCGGTGTCCCCCCCCCGGGCTCGGTGAGGGTCCCCGGCAGTGCCACCTCCAGCGCCGCCGCCGCCTCCCTCACCGTCACCCGCTGCGGCCGGGGGGCTTCGGGCACCGCGCGGGGGGGCGACGGGGGTGGCGGGGGGGGGCTCGGTGCCTGCCCCCCCCCGGGGGGGCAGCAGGGCCAACTTGGGCAGGGCCAGCTCCACGTCCACAGGGGGCGACGGGGGGGGCTTCTTCTTGAGGGGTGCCAGGCTCAGGAGGTTCTGGGGGGGGGACAGAAAGCGTGTGTGGGGGATTGGGGCTGGGGGGGGGGGGCGTGGGGATGGCCAGCGGGAGGTGGTGGCACCCATGGGTGTCCCCTTGTTCCTGGTGACAGCCGTGGGTGTCCCATGTCCCTTGTGTCACCCACGAGCACCCCACGCCCCCAGTGCCACCCATGGGCACCCAGTGCCGCCCATGGGTGCCCCACGTCCCTGTAGCCACCTATGGGTGCCCCATGTCCCCAGCACCACCCATGGGTGCCCCATGTCCCCGGTGCCACCCACAAGCACCCCATATCCCCAGTGCCACCCATGGGCACCCCGTGTCCCCAGTGCCACCCATGGGTGTCTCACGTCCCCAGTGCCACCCATGGGTGTCCCATGTCCCCAGTGCCACCCATGAGTACCCCAGTGCCACCCACAAGCACCCCATGCCCCCAGTGCCACCCATGTCCCCAGTGCCACCCATGAGTACCCCAGTGCCACCCACAAGCACCCCATGCCCCCAGTGCCACCCATGCCCCCAGCACCACCCATGGGTGCCCCATGTCCCCAGTGCCACCCATGGGTGTCCCATGCCCCCAGTGCCACCCATGGGCACCCTGTGTCACCCATGGGTGTCCCATGTCCCCAGTGCCACCCATGGGCACCCCATGTCCTCAGTGACACCCATGGGTACCCCAGTGCCACCCACAAGCACCCCATGTCCCCAGTGCCACCCATGGGTGCCCCATGTCCCTGTAGCCACCTATGGGTGCCCCATGTCCCCAGCACCACCCATGGGTGCCCCACGTCCCCGGTGCCACCCACGAGCACCCCACGCTCCCAACGCCACCCTCCCCCCCCCCCCCTCCTCCCCCAATCCCCGTCACCCACCAGCTTGGCCACCTTGGCCTTGGGTTCCTTGCCCTGGGGGGGGGCTGCGGTGGTCCCGGGGGGTCCGCGCCCCCCCGGCCCGGGGCGCTTGAGGCAGAAGGAGACGCGGCAGGGCTGGGCGCAGCGCAGCACCCGCGCCGCGTCCTCGCACCGCACGTCCTCAAAGAAGACGCGGGCGCTCAGCAGCCGGTCACCTACGGGTGGGGGGGGGGACACGAGGGGGTGAGGGTGGGCTTTTTGGGGTGGGGGGCGCCAATGATAATGGGGGGGGCTGACCTTGGCGGAGGCCGGAGCCGCGGTGAGCCTCGCGGACGTAGATGCCGTCGCGGCCACCAGCCAGGAGGATGTCACCGGCGCCCGCCTCCACCACCACCTCCAGCAGCTCCTGGGGGGACAGCGCCGGGGGGGTGGGGGGGAGCACCCAAGGGTGGGGGGCGCCCAGGTTCGGCGTCCGAGCGCCGACGTCCTCCCTCCCCGTCCTCCATCCCCCCTCCGGCCTCCTCTTCCTCTTCTTCCTCCCCCCCTTTCTCCCTCCTCACCTCTCCGCTGGCCCGGGGGGGCTCCATGGTGCCCGGGGGGGGGCTTCAGCGGTGCCCGGGGGTGTCACCAGCGTCACCACGGGGGGGGGGGGGCTGCAGGGGATGGGGCAGAGACACCGCTGAGCCCCCCCAATGGACCCTCTTGCGAGGCAACCCCCAGCGCAGCCCCCCCCCCCAATGCAGGCCCCACCTTGAAGCCCCCCTATTGAACCCCCCCATTGCACCCCCCCCTACTGAGTCCCCCCATTACAGACCCCAATTGCAGCCCCCCAATTTTACCCCCCCCCAATTTCAAGCCCCCCATAGCACCCCCTCCCCAAATCACCCCCTTCCAGCGGGTGTGGGGGGCACATCCCCATCACCCTCCACGGAGACCCCCCCGTGCCTCTCCCCAGCCCCCCCCCGGCACCCCAAAACCTCTCTGATTCCCCCCAAAAGAACCTGCAGCCGCTCCAGCCCCGTCCCTGTCCCCTGGGGACAGCAGGGTGACAGGGTGACATTTCCTTCCCACGCCACCAAAGGCCACAGCTCATTGCTGGCATTCCCGCGGCGGGACGCGCCCCAAAATGTGTCCCCCCCCCCCGCAAGGTGCCACCCCCGTGCCCATGGGGACAGCGAGCCCTTTGTCCCCAGCCTCGCGCCCCCCCCCGGCCCGGGGAATGCCGAGCATTCGGGGTGCTCAGCACAAACCCCATGGGGGTGGCACCCACGCAGGACTGGGGAGGGGGGGGGGGGGCACGTGCCGGTGTGCCCCCCCCCCCCAAAAAAACAGGCCCTCGCTCCATTGCACGTGCAATTTGCAGCTTTATCAGGTGCAAGGGTGCACTGGTGCACAGATATGTGGGTGCAAAGGGTGCACGGGTGCATTGGCGCAGTGGTTGCATGGGCGCCCCGGTGCATGGGTGCGAGGGTTCGAGGGTGCACAAATGCATGGGTGCATGGTTGCATGGGTGCAAGGGTGCGTAAATGCATGGGTGCATGGGTGCATGAGCGTGCAATGCATGGGTGCACAGGTGCATGGCTGCAAGCGTGCCCAGATGCATGGGTGCACGGGTGCAAGGGGTGCCTGGGTGTTCTGGTGCACCAGTGCAAGGGTGTGCGGATGCATGGGTGTACAGTTGCATGGGTGCAAGGGTGCAAAGGTGCAGCGGGTGCATGGTTGCACGGTGCTTGGGTGCACAAATGCATTGGTGCAAAGGGTGCGTGGGTGCACGGATGCACAGGTGCACGGGTGCACGGGTGCACACGCACGAAGATGCACGAGTGCACAGTTGCGCCGTGCACGGGTGTGCAGCTGCACGGGTGCAAAGAGGCACGAGCGTGCAAACGCAGGGGTGCGCGGGTGCAAAGGCGTGCAACTCACAGAGGGGTGGGAGCACGGGTACACGGGGTGCAAGGGGTGCACGGGTGCGCGGGGTGCATGCCAGCACCCCCACATCACGTCCCCCCCCTCCTCGGTGCCACCCTCCCTGCAGCCAGCACGGCCCCGTATGCATCACCCCCCCCCCTCCCCCCAATGCAATGGGGACACGGGGATATGGGGACATGGGGGGATGTGGGGGACACTGGGACATAGGGACCCAGGGATGGGGGATATAGGAACATGGGGGACACGGGGATATAGGGACGGGGGATATGGGGACAGGGGGACAAGGGGGACAGCAGGACGGGGAATATAGGGACATGGGGGACATGGGGATATAGGGACGGGGGATATGGGGACAGGGGGATATGGGGACGGGGGGACATGGGGATGGGGGGGATGTGGGGACAGGGGGACATGGGGGACACAAGGATGGGGGATATGGGGACATGGGGACACAGGACAGGGGGCACACGGGGACACGGGGATAGGGTAGATGGGGCCATGGGAATATGGGGACAGGGGGATAAGGGGATAAAGGGAAAGGGGGACAATGGGGGGTATGGGGACAAGGGGACACAGGGACATGGGGATATGGGGTCGGTGGGATATGGGGACAGGGGGAGAGGGGGATTGGGGGACAAGGGGACACAAGGCAATGGGGACATGGGGGTATGGGGACACGGGGACAGGCCCTTACCTCCGTCCCGTGTCCGTGCCCGCCCGGTGCTGGCCCCGCAGGCGGGGGGGGTGACGGGGAAAAGGGGCCGGGGGCTGGGGGCCGGGCGCTGGGGGCTGCGGGTGGCCATTGGTGGCCCCGGGCGCGGGGGCCGGTGGCACCCGGCCCTGCAGAGGCTGGCACGGGCTCAAAAGGCTCGGGGGGGGGATGGGGGGGGTGAGGGGGGGGGGTTGGGATTGGTGGGGGGGGCACAAGCAGGGGAAAGCCCCAGGGTGGGGAAGGGACCCCAAAAATGGGCTCTGGAGGGTGGGGGGGCACCACTGGAAATGGGGGGCAAGGGGTTGGGTTGGGGGGGGCAGGGTGGAAGGACCCCCCCTTCCCCTGGCACTATGGGGACCCCCCAGCACCCAAGAAACCACCGGACCCCCCAGCACCCCAGGAACCCCCCAGCCCCATAGGACCCCCCCCCAGCATCACCAGCACCCCATAACCTCCAGACTCCCCCCTCCCAGCACCCCAGGACCCCCGAACACCCCCAGCCCCCCCCCTCCCCCTCCGGTGCTGACTCAGCACTTCCCGCATGGGGGTGGCGTCGAGGGGGGGGGCCAAGAATGGGGCGATTCACGGCGGGGGGGGGCCCTATAGGACCCCCCCTCCCAGCCCTACAGGAAACCCCCCCAAGCCCTATGGGACCCCCCCCCTCCCCAGCCCTATAGCCCTACAGGACCCCACCCCGAGCCCTACAGCAACCTCCCCCAGCCCTATAGGACACCCCCTGGCCCTATAGCCCTATGGGACCCCTCCCAGCCCTATGGGACCCCTCCCAGCCCTATAGGACCCCCCCCAGCCCTAGGAGACCCCTCCCAGCCCTATAGGACCCCCCCCAGCCCTAGGGGACCCCCCCAGCCCTACAGAACCCCCACCCCCACCCCACTGCCACCCTCCCCATCCCCTCGGGACCCCCACCCCCGGCTCCAAGCGCCCCCTCCACGAGAGGGCCGAGACCCCGAAGGCGCAAACCAGCGACCCTTTATTGTCACCGGGGTGAGGGGGGGGGGGGGGGGGGGGCCACCGCGTCCCTGCCCCCGTCCCCTAGGCCTTGGGATAGTGGCCGCAGACGTAGACGCCCTTCCCGTCGTACTCCGAGGTGTGGAGGCAGCGGAGCATGAAGTGGCCGAGGTCGTGCTTGGAGATGACGCGGGAGCCCCCCGCGGTGGCCCCCACGGACACGGCGTAGTCCCCGGTCAGCGGCTGGTCGTCTGCGTGGGGACAGGGACACGCCGTGGAGCCGCGGTGTCACCGCCGCCACCGAGCACGCCCTCGGGTAGCGTCACCCCGGTGGTGGTACAGGGGGGTGGGGGGCGCCCAGTGGCTCCGTGACACCACCCAGTGTCATCGGGATGGTGGCATCCCCGTGTAGGGTTGGGGACACCCAATGGCTCCATGACACCACCCAACGTCATTGAGTTGGTGGCATCTCCATGTAGGGCTGGGGACACCCAATGGCTCCATGACACCACCCAATGTCACCAAGATGGTGGCATCTCCGTGTAGGGTTGGGGACACCCAATGGCTCCATGACACCACCCAATGTCACCAAGATGGTGGCATCTCCGTGTAGGGTTGGGGACACCCAATGGCTCCATGACACCACCCAACGTCATTGGGATGGTGGCATCCCCGTGTAGGGTTGGGGACGCCCAATGGCTCCGTGACACCACCCAACGTCATTGAGTTGGTGGCATCTCCATGTAGGGTTGGGGACACCCAACGGCTCCATGACACCACCCAGTGTCATTGGACCACCCAATGTCACCCAGATGGTGGCCACCAAGGTGGTGGCATCCCCATGTAGGGTTGGGGACACCCAAGAGTTCCATGACACCACCCAACATCGTTGGGTTGGTGGCATCTTCATGTAGAGTTGGGGACACCCAGTAACTCCATGACACCACCCAATGTCACCAAGATGGTGGCATCCCCATGTAGGGTTGGGGACACCCAATAATTCCATGACACCACCCAACGTCATCGGGATGGTGGCATCTCCATGTAGGGTTGGGGACACCCAATGGCTCCACGACACCACCCAAGGTCACCAAGATGGTGGCATCCCCACGTAGGGTTGGGGACACCCAACGGCTCCATGCCACCACCCAGTGTCATTGGACCACCCAATGTCACCCAAATGGTGGCTTTGTCATGTAGGGTTGGGGACACCCAAGAGTTCCATGACACCACCCAACATCGTTGGGTTGGTGGCGTCTTCATGTAGAGTTGGGGACACCCAATGGCTCCATGCCACCACCCAATGTCACCAAGACGGTGGCACCGGCACATGGGGTTGGGGACACCCAATGGCTCAGTCCCATCACCCGATGTCATTGAGTCGGTGGCATCTCCATGTAGGGGTGTCCCCAACCCTACATGCCACCACCCAACGTCACCAAGATGGTGGCATCCCCATGTAGGGTTGGGGACATCCAATGGCTCCATGACACCACCCAGTGTCATTGGACCACCCAATGTCACCCAGATGGTGGCATCCCCACGTAGGGTTGGGGACACCCAACGCCACCACCCACCGCCACCACGACGGTGTCACCACCCACCCGCGCCGCCTTGGTGCCACCCACCTGGCCGTTTGTCCCCGTGATGGTGGCCTCACCATGACATGTTGAGACCCAAATCATCCCCTCGTCCCCCCCCACCCCATGTCCCCAGGTGTCCCCACGCACCGGCGATGTGCGGTGGCATCACGGCCACGCAGTCCAGCCCCGAGTCCTGCAGCACCCGGTGCATGCGGACGTGGTCCTCGGTCACCGGCAGCAGCCGCGGTGGCACCTTCTGGAGGTCCCACAGCAGGAAGGCTACGGGGTGGGGACACGGGGACACGAAGGGACGATGAGGGAGGGGTGTCCCCAAGGGGGAGGGGACGCGTCGGGGGGGGGCGCTCACCGGACAGGCAGGCCACCACCTTGCGCACGCCGTGGGCCTTCATGGCGGCCACGATGTTCTTGGTGCCCTCGGACATGACGGTGGTGGGGCCTGGGGGGGGGACAGGGTGACAATATGGGGGGGTGGGGACACGCGGGGAGGGGCACAGGGGTGGTGGGGGAGGGTCCAGGGGGGCTGTGGTGCAGTGTGGGGTGGGGAAGGGGTGGTGATGGGGACACAGGGGGGCGATGGGGACACGGGGGGGGGCAAAAGGGGCACACGGGGGCAGGTGGGGACAATGGGGACATGGGGGATAATGGGGACACAGGGAGGGAATGGGGACACGGGGGACAATGGGGACACGGGGGGGGGATGAGGGCACGGGGGGGGGCAAAAGGGGCACACGGGGACAGGTGGGGACAATGGGGACGAAGGAGGGTGATGGGGACACGGGGGCAAGGGGGAGGCAGGGGGCAATGGGGACGTTTGGGGACAACGGGGACATTTGGGGACAATGGGGACATAGGGGGGTAATGGGGACATTGGGGGGGTAATGGGGACGCAGGGCTGGGGTCCTTGGGGCACTGGGGACACAGGAACGGGGTCCGTGGGGAAATGGGGACACTGGGGGGGGTCCTTGGGGTAATGGGGACACGGGGGGGACACGGGGGCCCTGGGGACACGGGGGGGTGTCCTTGGGGTAAGGGGGACACGGGGTTGGGGGTCCTTGGGCAATAGGGGTGCAGGGACAGGGACCCCCCCAGGGGAACGGGGACACGGGGGGGGGGGGGGGGGTCCTCATCCGGCTTGGGGACATGGGGGACACGGGGGGGGACACACACAGGGGGGGTCCCGTACCCAGGTCGTTGCGGGTGCCGAGGATGATGAGGACGGCGTCCTGACCCCGCACGGCCTCGGCCACGGCGGGGGGCTCCAGGACGTCGCCCACCACCACCCGCGCTGGGGGGGGGCCCTGTTGGGGCAGGCGCCCGGGGTCCCGCACCAGCACCGTCACCGCGTACCCTGGGGGGGGGGGGGGGGAGGTGACAATAGGGCCGTGACTCAGCATTTCGGGGCGTGACTCAGCACCGCCGCTGCGGCCCCGTAAGCCTATTCTGGGGGAAATTGGGGGGAAATAGGGGGGGAATGGGGCTAGGGGGCTGCGTGGGAGCCCTATAGGGTCCTCCCGCCCTATAGCGGCAGCGTCTGCCCCATAGGGGCTCCACGTGCCCTATAGGGGCTGTATTGGCCCCGGGGGAGCTGCGTTGGCCCCATAACGGCTCCGGCTGCCCCGTATCAGCTCTGGCAGCCCCATATCGGCTCCAGCTGCCCCATCTTGGCTCTGTCCACCCCATATCGGCTCCGTCTGCCCCATATCAGCCCCACCTGTCCCATACAGGCTCTATCTGCCCCACACAGGCTCCGTCCGCCCCACAGAGGCTCCCCCTGTCCCCACTGCATGGGCAGCTTCTACCCCATACAGGCTCTACCTGTCCCATACAGCCCCTAAGTGTCTCATAACGCCCCTGTCTGCCCCATACAGTCCCTAATTGCCCCATACAGCCCCTGTCTGCCCCATACAGTCCCTATCTGCCCCATACAGCCCCTAATTGCCCCATACAGCCCCTGTCTGCCCCATACAGTCCCTATCTGCCCCATACAGTCCCTAATTGCCCCATACAGCCCCTGTCTGTCCCATACAGTCCCTATCTGCCCCATACAGCCCCTAATTGCCCCATACAGCCCCTGTCTGCCCCATACAGCCCCTAATTGCCCCATACAGCCCCTGTCTGCCCCATACAGTCCCTAACTACCCCATACAGCCCCTGTCTGCCCCATACAGTCCCTAATTGCCCCATACAAGTCCCTAACTACCTCATACAGCCCCTATCTGCCCCATACAGCCCCTAACTGCCCCATACTGTCCCTAACTGCCCCATACAGCCCCTAACTGCCCCATACAGCCCCTAACTGCCCCATACAGGCCCTATACACCCCATATGGGCTCCGGCTGCCCCACACAGCCCACAGCCAGGACCCCCCGACCCCATTATCACCCGTCCCATGTCCCCAGTGGCCCCGTCCCCAATGTCCCCGTCCCGATCCGGAAGGGGGGCAAGGGGGGGGCTGGGGGCGCCACCCATGGGTGCTGCCCCCCCCCCCCCCCCCTTACCGCCATCCAGAGCCTGGCTCAGGGTGGCCAGCCCGGTCCTGCCGGTGGCCCCGAAGATGGCGATGTTCCTGCAGGTGGCCATGGTGGCCCTGGGGTCGCCACCACCCCTCGGGGCCCCCCCTCCGCCCCACACCCCCCCCACCTCGCTCCACCCCCGGGGGGGCGGCCACGGAGCAACGGCCCCGCCCCGGGGGCCGGAGGAGCCGGGGGGGGGGGGATTCAAACTGGGGGTTATGCACCGAGCCCTGCTCCGTGCACCCCCCCCCAGTTTGCACGACCCCCCCCCGGTGCATGCACCCCCCGGTTGTGTACCCCCCGCTGCGTGCACCCCCACTTTGCACGACTCCGTTTCACGCACCCCTGCTTTGCACCACCCTGCTGCGTGCACCCCCAGGCTGCGTGACTCCATTCCGTGCACCCCCAGTTTGCACCGCCCTGATGTGTGCACCCCCATATTGCGCGACCCCCCCCAGTGCATGCACCCCCCCCAGTTGCACAACCCCAGTGCATGCACCCCCCAGTTTGCACGACTCCCCTGCTGCATGCATCCCTGCTTGCACTTCTCCAGTTTGTGCACCCCCGTTGCACGCACCCCCAGGTTGCACAGCCCCAGCCCGGGCCCTGCTCCGTGCACCCCCTGTCCGTGCACCCCCAGCATATGCACCCTGCTTTGCATGACACCATTTGTGCCCCCCCTGCTTTGCACGGCCCTCCTTTGTGCACCCCAGGCCTGTGCAACCCTGGTTTGCGTGACCCCAGCCTGTGCAACCCTGGTGCATGCACCCCGGGCTGTGCACCCCTGCTTTGTACAAATCCGTTCGTGCACCCCCAGTTCGTGCACCTCTGGTGCCTGAACCCCCAGGCTGCACGTCCACATCCGTGCCCCCCTGTTTGTGCCCCCCAGTTTGCAGGGCCTTGCTTTGTGCACCCCTGGTGCACGCACCCCCGGTTTGTGCAACCCCAGTCTGTGCACCCTTGGTGCGTGCACCCCCAGTTTGCACGCTCCTGTTCATGCACCCCCAGTTTTCATGGCCATGGTTTGTGCACCCCCTACTCGTGCACCCCCAGTGTGCACGGCCTTGCTTTGTGCACCCTTGGTGCATGCACCTGCAGTTTGCACAACCCCTGCTTGTGTACCCCCGGTTTGCACGGCCCGAGTTTGTGCACCCCTGTTCGTGCACCCCCAGTTTGCACGCCCCTGTCCATGCATCGGCATTGGTGCACCCCCGGTTTGCACAACCCCACTTTGCACCGCTGCAGCCGTGCACCCCCCCGTCTGCACAGCCTGGTGCACGCACCTGCAATTTGCACACCCCCGCTCGTGCACCCCCACTTTGCACAGCTCCACTTCGTGCACCCCCGCTTTACACCCCCCCGCTTTGTGCCCCCCCCTCCGTGCATGCCCCCCCCTCCCGTTTTGCACGCCCCCCCCCTTCACCCCCCCCTTTTACCAGCGGCAGCCCCCGCCCCCCTCCCTCCCGGTGCAGCACCGATGCGGAGGGGGGGGTACGGGGAGGGGGGGGCGGGCAGCACCGGCGTGATTTTGGGGTGGGGGGGGGTCACGGGGAGGGGGTCCAGCCCCGGGATTGGCTGCCGGGGTGGGGGCGGAGCTTGGGGCGAACCGGGCGGCTCCGCGGCGGCGGCCCCGGGAGCGCAGCCCCCCCCCCCCCCCCCGGTAAGTGCCCCCCGCTCCAGTAATTGCCCCCCCCCCCTCCCCCCTTTCTCATCCCACCCTGGTG
Source organism: Anas acuta (assembly GCF_963932015.1). Classification (NCBI taxonomy): domain Eukaryota; kingdom Metazoa; phylum Chordata; class Aves; order Anseriformes; family Anatidae; genus Anas; species Anas acuta. The sequence continues at coordinate 17,257 of NW_027076226.1, read as the reverse complement.
GGGGGGGCACAGCACCGGGGGGCTCCCCCCGACCCCCTTTTTCCCCTCCCCCTCCCCCGGTGCGGACGTGCTGGGGGATGCTGGAAACGGGGGGGGGGGCTCCTGGGGGAGTGGGGGGCGCCGGAGACTCCCCCCCCGGTGCCACGGTAGCGGCGGGGGGAGGCTCCGGGAGGGGGGGGAGCGGGATCCCCGGGGGGGTCCCTCAAGGTGACCGCGGGGAGGGCCGGATCCTGCGGGGAAGGGGGGAAGGGAAAGGGGGGGAGCGCGGGGGGGGCTCCATGGGGGGCTGGGGGGGCTCTGGGAGGGGCTGCTTGGGGTTTTGGGGGGACTGCAGAGGGGCCCTTGGGGGTCAGGAGGGGCTGTATGGGGTGCTGGGGGGGCTGTATGGGATTTGGGGGGGGGGCTGCAGGGGAGCCGGGGGTCTCTATGGGGTGCTGGGGGTGCTGCAGGGGGGCTGAGGGGTCTCTGGGAGACGCTGGGGGGGCTGTATGGGATGCTGGGGGGGGGGCACAAAGGTGCTGGTGGGGTCCCTGTGGGATTTTGGGGGGTGGCTCTGGGATTTTGGGTGTCTCTATGGAGTGCTGGGGGGGCTGCATGGGATTTTGAGAGGGCTGCAGGGGGCCTGGGGGGTCTCTGTGGGGTGCTGGGGGGCCACAAGGGTGCCGGGGGGGTCTCTGGGATGCTGAGGGGGCGGTATGGGATTTTAGGGGGGGCTGCAGGGGTGCTGGGGGGTCTCTGCGGGATGCTGGAGAGCTGTATGGGGGGCTGGGGAGAACTGGGGGGGGCTGCATGGGATGCTGGGGGTCTCCATAGGAATTTTGGGGGGTCTCCACAGGAATTCTGGGGGGTCTCCATGGGATTTGGGAGGGTCTCTATGGGGTGCTGGGGGGCTGTAGGGGCGTTGAGGGGCTCTCTGGGGGGTGCTTTAGGGGGTGCTGCAGGGGTTGCTTTTCGGGGGGGGCTGCACCAGATGCTCTGGAGTACCTAGGATGATGTGGGGGGGCTGCTGTGGGGTCCCCCATTGCCCCCCCCCTTACAACACCCCGCAACTGAGGTGCGGAGGAGCCCCCCTTAATCCAACAAAGTGAAAGGGGGGCACAACGGATGGACAGACAGACACATTTCAGGGGTGTCCCCCCCCCCCCACGACCCTATCTCCCCCCCTAATAAAAAAAAAAAAAAACTAACCCCCCCCCCCCCCCCCCCCCAGATGGCGACCGAGGTGGACACTATGGAGGTGCCGCAGAACAACAACGGCCCCTGGGAGGGTCCCGACCCCGCGGCCACCGCCAAGCTCTTCGAGTGCTCCCGCATCAAAGCCTTGGCTGGTGGGACCCTGCCCAGCACCCAGGGGTGCTCCAGGGGGGGTTGGTGGGATTGGGGAGGGTCCGACGGGTTATTTGTGTCCTCCCCCCCCCCGCCCCCCCCTATTTGGGTAGACGAGCGGGACGCGGTGCAGAAGAAGACCTTCACCAAGTGGGTCAACGCGCACCTCGCCCGCGCCTCGTGCCGCGTCGGGGACCTCTACGCCGACCTCCGCGACGGCTACGTCCTCACCCGCCTCCTCGAGGTGCTCTCCGGGGAGCAGCTGGTGAGAAACGGGGTCCCCCCGGAGCCCCCCCCGCCCCGAAAAGTCACCCCCAACTCTTCCCAACCCATCCATCGCCGCAAGACCCAAGCGGGGCTCCAACCATCTCCGTAGGGTTCTTGGTGGAGGCTTAGCAGTTTTTCGGGGGGGCAGATTCGGGGTGTTGAGGGGCTGTGACCCCCCCCCCCTCCTTGTTTTTTTTTTGGGGTGTCAGCCCAAGCCGACGCGGGGCCGGATGCGGATCCACTCGCTGGAGAACGTGGACAAGGCGCTGCAGTTCCTCAAGGAGCAACGCGTGCACCTGGAGAACGTGGGCTCGCACGACATCGTGGACGGCAACCACCGCCTGACCCTCGGCCTCATCTGGACCATCATCCTCCGCTTCCAGGTGGGCCGGCCGGGGGAGGGGTCCCTCGGATTTGGGGACGGGGTCCCCAGCCCCGGTGGCAGCGCCCCATTGGCTTCATCCAGATCCAGGTGATCAAGATCAAGACCGAGGACAACCGCGAGACGCGCTCGGCCAAGGACGCGCTGCTGCTCTGGTGCCAGATGAAGACAGCAGGGTGAGTGGTGGCACCGTCCTCACGCCAGGATGGGTCCTTCCCCCCCAAAAAAAAAGGGGTGACCTTCCCCTTTCTACCTGCAGGTACCCCGAGGTGAACATCCAGAACTTCACCACCAGCTGGAGGGACGGGCTGGCCTTCAACGCGCTCATCCACAAGCACAGGTTGGCCACGGGGTTTGGGGCTCCTCCGTGGGGTTGGTGTTTTGTGGTTGTTTTTTTTTGGGGGGGGGGGAGGAGGACACCCCAATATTGGGCTCTGCGTGGCTGTGTCCCGACTGCAGGCCGGATCTCATCGACTTCCACAAGCTGACCAAGTCCAACGCTACCTACAACTTGCAGCAAGCCTTCAACACGGCCGAGCAGCAGCTGGGGCTCAGCAAGCTGCTGGACCCCGAGGGTAGGGACAGGATGGGACAGGACGTCCTCGTGTCCCTGCTGCTCCTGGAGGACTCCGTCTGTCTGTCCGTCCACCCATCTGTCCACCCATCTACCTATCCATCTCTTCATCCATCCATCTACACGTCCGTCCATTCATCCGTCCCTCCGTCCGTCCATCCATCCATCCATCCATCCATCCATCCATCCATCCATCCATCCATCCATCCGTGTGGGGTGCGAGGTCTTCTCCACCCACCCACCCACCCGAATCTCATCCAACCCATCCTCCTCACCCCATCGCTCGCTCCTCGTTAATTGCTCCCCGCTTTGTTTGCTGCCCCTGAGGACTTCTTCAGCCCGGGGACGGGGACGGTGGCGAGGGGGGCATTTTGGGGGCAGGGAGGCTCGGGGCCGACGCTTCGCTGCCCGGCAGATGTCAACATGGAGGACCCCGATGAGAAGTCCATCATCACCTACGTGGTCTCCTTCTACCACTACTTCTCCAAGATGAAGGCGCTGGCCGTGGAGGGGAAGCGCATTGGGAAGGTGGGCGTCGGGGTGCCCCCACATCACTCCGTGGGGTGCTGGACCCCCAACCCCACGGGGAGCCCCCTCCTGTACTCTGTGGGGGGCTCCGTGGCTCTATGAGGTGCCACAGCCCAACAGGTGCTGGGTGGTGTCCCACGGGATGCACCCCAAACCTTGCACGGTTCCTCGGGGGGTTGCAGGATGCACCCTTGCACCATGCATGGTTCCTCGAAGGGTTGCAGGATGCACCCCTGCACCACGTGTGGTTGCTTGAGGGCCACAGGTGCATCCTTGCACCACGCACAATTGCTTCAGGTTTGCAGGATGTATCCTTGCATCATTCACGGTTGCTCAAGGGGCTGCGAGATGCACCCCCAAACTGTGCATGGTTGCTTGGAGGGGTTGCAAAATGCACCCCTGCACCACAAGTGTGGTTTTTTTAGTCCCACAGGTGCACCGTTGCACCATGCATGGTTGCTTCTGGATTGCAAGATGCAACCCTGCACCAGTTGTGCTTGAGGGTCGCAGGATGCGCCCTTGCACCATGCACAGTTGCTTCAGGGTTGCAGGATGCATCCTTGCACTATGCATGGTTGCTCGAGGGGCTGCAAAATGCGCCCCTGTGCCACGTGTGGCTTTTTGAGTGCCACAGGTGCACCCTTGCACCATGCATGGTTGCCTCGGGGGGGTCTGTGGGAAGGCCCCCTCCAAGCCGTGCACGCCCCCGTGCCCAGGTGCTGGATCAGGCCATGGAGATCGAGGCCATCATCGAGCGGTACGAGGCGCTGGCGGCCGAGCTGCTGGCCTGGGTGCAGCACACCGTCACCATCATCAGCAACCAGAAATTCGCCAACTCCCTCACCGGCGTGCAGCAGCAGCTCCAGGCCTTCACCGCCTTCTGCACCCTGGAGAAACCCGTCAAGTGAGGGTCCCGGGGAGGGGGCAAGGGTTGGGGGGGACAAGGTTTGGGGGGGCACATTCTCACCTTCTGTTGCCCAACCTGTGAAAGGTTCCAGGAGAAGGGGAACCTGGAGGTGCTGCTCTTCACCATCCAGAGCAAGCTGCGGGCCACCAACCGCAAGCTCTACGTCCCCAGCGAGGGCAAGAGCATCTCCGACATCAACAAGGTGCTGGTGGGACGGGGGCGAGGTGCGCCCCCGGGGAGACCCTCGGGGCAAAACCCTGTTGCGACCTCCCCCCCCCTCGTAGGCTTGGAGCTGCCTGGAGAAGGCAGAGCACGAGCGGGAGGTATCGCTGCGCAACGAGCTGATCCGGCAGGAGAAGCTGGAGCTGCTGGCCCAACGCTTCGACCACAAGGCGGCCATGCGGGAGACGTGGCTGAACGAGAACCAGCGGCTGGTGTCGCAGGTGGGGGCTCGGCAGGGGGGAGGGGGGACGTGGTTCTGGATGCTGTGTGGGGTTGGGGTTCCTGGGGAGAACGGTGGGGCTGGTGTCAGTGAGTTCCTGGTGGGCACCCCGAGGGCCAAGGTCATGCCAAGGGTTGGTGATGGCCAATCATGGATTGATTTTGGTTGGAGAAGACCCCAATGGCCAAGTCCAACCATCAACCGGTGTTCCCAGCTTGCTGGGACATCCCCATGGGGTTCTGCTCTCCAGTGTGGTGCACCAAGACCACCACAAGAGTTGACATTGCCCAAGGATAGATTCCTTTTGGTTGGAGAAGACCTTCTAGGTTACCCGGTTCTACCATCTACCAGTGCTCCCAGCTTGGTGGGACGTCCCCATGGGGTTCAACTCTTCAATGCAATGCACCAAGCCCATCCCAAGGGTTGGTGATGCCCAATCAGACTGGTTGTAGAAGACCTTGGTGGTCAAGTCCGACCATTAACCAGTGCTTCCAGCTTGGTGGGACGTCCCCATGGGGTCCATCTCTCCTAGGTGGGGGGCCCACCTTCCTTACAACATCTCCCCCCACCCCAGGACAACTTCGGCTACGACCTGCCGGCGGTGGAGGCGGCCATGAAGAAGCACGAGGCCATCGAGGCCGACATCTCCTCCTACCAGGAGCGCATCCAGGTGGTGGTGGAGCTGGCCCTGGAGATGGAGTCCGAGGGCTACTACGACACCAAGCGCATCAGCGCGCAGAAGGACAACATCCTGCGGCAGTGGGGGCTGCTGACCGAGCTGGTCCGCGCCCGCCGCGCCCGCCTCGAGCAGAACTTGGCCCTGCAGAAGATCTTCCAGGAGATGGTCTACATGATCGACTGGATGGAGGAGATGCAGGTAGAGCTGGGGGACGCTGGGCATCCCCGAGGAGGACGCGAACTCCGGACCCCATTGGCTTCACCCACCGTTCCCCAGGTACTGCTGGTCTCCAAGGACTTGGGGAAGCACCTGCTGGAGGTGGAGGACCTGCTGCAGAAGCACGGGCTGCTGGAGGCCGACATCTCTGCCCAGACCGAGCGGGTGCAGGCGCTCAATGCCGCCGCGCTCAAGTTCTCGGAGCTGGAGGGTAACGGGGACCACCAGGGTGGGGGCCACCGGGTTGGATGCCACCAGGTTGGGTGCCACCCGGTTGGGTGTCACCAGGTTGGTTGCCACCAGGTCACTAGGTTGGGTGCCAACAGGGTAGGTGCTACCACACTGGTTGCCCCCAGGTTGGGTTCCACCAGCTTGGTGCCACCAGGATGGATGCCATCGGGTTGGGTGCCACCAGAGGGGCTGAGCACAGGGGTCAGGACCTTCCTTGCTAAGTCATCTTCTCCTGCCCCAGGCTACCAGCCCTGCGACCCTCAGATCATCTGCAACCGGGTGAACCACGTCCAGACGTGCCTGGAGGAGCTGGGGGAGATGGCGGCCAAGAGGCGCAAGGAGCTGGAGGACTCACGCCAGCTCTGGGCCTTCTTCCAGGAGATGGAGGAGGCCGAGGCTTGGATCCGTGAGAAGGAGCAGATCCTGGCTGCCAAGACGTGCGGCCGGGACCTGAGCAGCGTGCTGACGCTGACCACCAAGCACAAGAGCATGCTGGGCGAGCTGGGCAGCCGGCGGGCGCTGCTGCACCAGACCATGAAGCGGGGTGAGCAGATCCTGGCCAAGAAGAGGTTCAGCCCCGGCGGGATCCAGGAGAAGATCCGAGAAGTCCGCCTGCGCTGGAAGAAGCTGGAGGAGGTGACGGGGCTGCACCAGCAGCGGCTGCAGGAGGCCCTCAACTTCTTCCAGTTCAGCGCCGAGACGGACGACCTGGTGGCCTGGCTGCAGGACACCTACCGCATCGTCTCCAGCGACGACTTCGGCCACGACGACTACTCCACCCAAGCGCTGCTGCGGAAGCACCGGGCGGTGGTGGAGGAGGTGGAGAAGCACCGGGCGGCCGTGGTGGCCCTCCGTAAGCAGCTGGCGCTGCTGGCGCCCGAGCACCGCCAAGGGGTGGACGTGCAGATCCGCGTGGTGGAGGTGGAGCAGCTCTACGGGGAGGTGGCCGAGGTGGCCGTGCTGCGGCAGCAGTGGCTGCAGGACGCCCTGGCCGTCTACCGCATGTTCAGCGAGGTGCACGCCTGCGAGGTCTGGGTGGACGAGAAGGAGCAGTGGTTGGAGAGGATGGAGGTGCCGGAGGAGCTGGATGAGGTCGAGGTGGTGCAGCACAGGTGCGGGGTGGTGGGGACCGGGCACCCGGTGGCCACCGTCCGTCGGGGACACTGATGTCCCCATCCTGCTTGGGGCAGGTTTGAGAGCCTGGACCAGGAGATGAACAGCGTGATGGGCCGCATCCTGGACGTCAACCAGGTGGTGCAGCAGCTGGTGGAAGGAGGCCACCCCAGCTCGGAGGAGGTCCGTGCCTGCCAGGACCACCTCAACAGCAGGTATCGGTGTGGGGAGGGGGCAGCTTGATGGTGCACGGGGCCAAGCACACCACAAGGGTTAGTGATGGCCACTAGGGTAGATTGATTTTGGTTGGAGAAGACCCCAGTGGTCAAGCCCAACCATCAACCAATGCTCCCAGCTTGTTGAGATGTCCCCATGGGGTCCAGCTCTTCAACGCAACGCACCAAGCCCACCACAAGGGTTGGTGATGGCCAAGGGTAGATTCCTTTTGGTTGGAGAAGACCCCAATGGCCAAGTCCAACCATCAACCAGTGTTCCCAGCCTGGTAGGATGTCCCCATGGGGTCCTGCTCTCTGGTGCAGTGCACCAAGTCCATCCCAATGGTCAGTGATGCACAATGATGGATTGATTTTGGCTGGAGAAGACCCCAGGGGTCAAGTCCAACTGCCAACCAGTGCTCCCAGCTTGGTGGGATGTCCCCATGTGATCCTGCCCTCCAACTCAATGACCAAGCCCATCCCAAGGTTGGCAGTGGCCAAGTCTAGATTGATTTAGATTGGAGAAGACTTCAATGGCCAAGCAACCGGTGCTCCCAGCTTGGTGGGACATCCCCATGGGGTCCAACTCTGCAACGCAACGCACCAAGCTCACCACAAGGCTTGGCCATGCCCAGTGATAAATTCATTTTGGTTGGAGAAGACCTTCTAGATCATCAGGTCCAACCACCAACCAGTGCTCCCAGCCCGGTGGGATGTCCCCGTGGGATCGCGCCCTCCAACGCAATGCACCGAGCCCACTGCAAGGGTTGGCCATGCTGAGGCCAGGCCTCCTCGTGGAGGCAGAGCCTCCGCAGGGCTCCATCCCCTGCTTGTCCCCATCCCCAGGTGGAACCGGGTGGTGGAGCTGGTGGAGCACAAGAAGGGGCAGCTCAGCTCGGTGCTGAAGATCCAGAACTACCTGCTGGAGTGCGCTGAGATGAAGGCGCAGGTGCGGGAGAAGCGCAAAGCCATCGAGGCCACGCAGTCGGGCGGTGGCGACCTGGGCGGCGTGCTGGCCTTGCAGCGGCGCCTCTCCACCATGGAGGCCGCGCTGGTGGTGCTGGAGCCCAGGCTGGTGGAGCTGCAGCGTGAGGGCGAAGCCTTGGCCGCGGACCACCCGGGGCGGGCCATGGAGGTCCTGCTGCCCTTCGAGGAGATCAGCGAGGAGTGGGAGGCCCTGAAGCGGGCGCTGCAGGGCTGCGAGGACTCGCTCAGCGTCGCCGGGCGCTTGCAGCAGTTCATCCAGGACCTGGACAACTTCTTGGGGTGGTTGGTGAAGACCCAAGCGGCGGTGGCCAACGAGGAGGTGCCGGGCAGCTTGGCTGAGGCGGAGAGGCTGCTGAACCAACACGCGGCGCTCAAGGAGGAGATCAACGGCTACGAGGAGGACTACACCAAGATCCAGGCGGCCAGCGACCTCCTGGTGCTGGAGGAGGCCGAGGTCCCCTACCTCTCGCTCCAGCAGTGGCTGCAGAAGCTGGACGCGGGCTGGGGGAAGCTGCTGCAGAGCTGGGAGGCTCGCCGGGAGGTGCTGGTGCAGGCGCACGTCTTCCACCTCTTCCTCCGCGACGTCAAGCAGTGCGAGGCCAGCCTCTACAACCAGGTTGGCCTTGCCTCCTCAGGGCCGTCACAGCCCCAACGTGGGGGAGAGGATGGGAGGGGAAGAAGGGCTTGGTGGCCTCCGTGGGGAAGGCGGGGAGGAGATGGAGAAGGTGGGCTTGGTGGCCTCCACGGGGAGGATGGAGAGTGGAGAGGTCTGGAAGGAGAAGGGCTCGGTGGCCTCCGCAGGGAGGAAGGAGGCTGGGGAAGGCTGAGAGGAGAAGGAGAAGGGCTTGGTGGCCTCCATGGGGAAGGCTGGAAGAAGGGCTTGGTGGCCTCCATGAGAAAGGCCGGGAGGAGATGGACTTGGTGGCCTCCATGGCCTCCATGGGGAAGACTGGGAGGAGAAAGGCTTGGTGGCCTCCATGGGGAGCATGGAGGCTGGGGAAGTCTGGAAGGAGAAGGACGTGGCAGCCTTCATGGGGAAGGCTGGGAGGAGAAGGGCTTGGTGGCCTCCATGAGGAAGGCCAGGAGGAGATGGACATGGTGGCCTCCATTTGAAACACTGGGAGGAGAAGGACTTGGTGGCCTCCATGGCCTCCATGGGGAAGATTGGGAGGAGAAGGCCTTGGTGGCCTCCATGGGGAGGATGGAGACTGGGGAAGGCTGGAAGGAGAAGGACGTGGCGGCCTCCATGGCCTCCATGGGGAAGACTGGGAGGAGAAGGGCTTGGTGGCCTCCGTGGGGAAGGCCGGGAGGAGATGGACTTGGTGGCCTCCATGGCCTCCATGGCCTCCATGGGGAAGACTGGGAGGAGAAGGGCCTGGTGGCCTCCACGGGGAGGCCGCAGCGGCCCTGCAGGCGACACCAGGCCATCTCCTACCCCCCCCCCACCCCCCACCCCAGGAGTCCACGCTGGCCCACGCCGAGCTGCCGGACACGGTGGAGGCCGTGACCAACGCCATCAAGAAGCACCGGGACTTCAGCACCTCCATGGAGCTCGGCCTCCACAAGGTCCAGCTGGCCCTGCAGGCCGGCGAGAGCCTCCAGCGCCAGGGCAACCTCTACAGCGCCCGCGTGGCGGAGGCCATGGACTCCCTCCGCACCAAGTAGGCGCCCCCCCCTCCCAATTGATGGGTGCATCCTGGTGGGCCTCCACCGCCCCGTGCCTCAGTTTCCCTTCGGGTCACAGCGGCGTTTTGGGGGAATGACGGACACTGGGGGGGGGTTGTTGTGGTTGTTGTGGTTGAGGGGGGGGCTGGAGGTTTAAAGGAGGGGTGGGGGGGTTGATGCGAGCCCTCCCCACCCCCTGGCCCCCCCCAGGAGCCACCGCAACGCCGAGCTGGCGCAGGAGTGGATGCAGCGCCTGCAGGACCACCTGGAGCTGCAGCAGTTCCTGCAGGACTGCCATGAGGTAGGGGCCGAGACCCCCCCCCGAAAAAAAATAAATCCACGCTGGGGATTCCCCAAAAAAAAATTCACACTGGGGCGGTCCCCACCGGCTGCTTGGGGGGGCACAGGGGGACCAGGATGTGTCCCCCTCCCCATGCCACAGGGCTGGTGGCCCGTGGGGCGGGGGGGCGCTGTTTTTGGGGGGGCTGTGTGCTATTTTAGGGGTCTGGATCCTAATTTGGGGGTAAGTATCTCATTTTAGGGGGCTGAATTCTATTTTGGGGGTGCTACATCTTATTTTGGGGTCTGTATCATTTGGGGGGGCTATGCTGTTTTTGTGGGGCTACATGTTATTTGGGGGGCGCTGCATCCTATTCTGGGGGGACTGTATCCTCTTTTGGGGCTCTATATCCTATTTTGGGATGCCGTATCCAATCTGGGGGGCTATATCCTATTTTGGGGGTGCGGCATCCTAATCTTAGCAGGTTGCATCCTCTTTTTGCGGTACCGTATCCTATTTTGGGGAGGCACATCCTATTTTTTGGTACTGCATCTTATTTTGTGGGGCTGAATCCTTACTTTTGGGGGCCACATCCTATTTCTGGGATGCTGCGTCCTGTTTTTTGGGTGCTGCATCTTATCTTTGGGGTGCTACCTCCTATTTTTGATGGTCTGTATCCTATTTTTGGGGTTGCTGCATCTTATTTTTTGAGTGCAGCATCTTGCTTTTGGGGTGCTGCATCCTATTTTGGGGGGGACAAATCCTATTTTCGGGTGCTGCCTCCTCTTTTTGGAAGACTGCATCCTATTTTGGGGGGCCACATCCTATTTTTGAGGTGCTTCATCCTCATTTTGATGGGCTGCATCCTATTTTTAGGGTGCTTCACCCATTTTTTTGGGCACTGCACTTAATTTTTTGACTGCTGCATCTTGTTTTTTGGGGTGCTTCATCCTATTTGGGGGGGGGACTTAATCTTATTTTGGGGTGCTGCATCCTCTTTTTGGAAGACCGCATCCTATTTTGGGGGGGCATATCCTATTTTTGGGGTGCTTCATCCTCATTTTGATGCACTGCAGCCTATTTTGGGGTGCTGCAGCCTATTTTTTGGGTGCTGCATCTTATTTTTTGAGTGCTGCATCCAGTTTTTGGGGTGCTGCATCCTAATTTTGGTGGGCTGCGTCTTATTCTTGGGTGCTTCATCGTGTCTTTGGGGTGCTGCATCCTACTTTTGGGGTGCTGCATCCTATTTTTGGGGCGCTGCGCCTTCCATTTTGACTGCTGCCTCCTATTTTGGGGTGCTCCATCCTCATTTTGATGGACTGCAGCCTATTTTTGGGGTGCTGCATCTTATTTTTTGAGTGCTGCATCCAGTTTTTGGGGTGCTGCATCCTATTTTTTGGGCGCTGCGCCTTCCATTTTGACTGCTGCCTCCTATTTTGGGGTGCTCCATCCTATTTTTCGGGCGCTGCGCCTTCCATTTTGACTGCTGCCTCCTATTTTGGGGTGCTCCATCCTCATTCCGATGCGCTCCATCATATTTTCGGCTGCTGCACCCCCTTTTTGCCGGGCTCCATCCCCTTCTTGGCACGCCGCAACCCCACTCCCATCTCCCCTGACCCTTATTTTCGGGTCGCCCTACCCCATTTTCGGGGTGCCCAACCCCTCCGCGGGGGGGCTCCCCCCTTTTTTCGGGCCCCGGGGTGGGGGGGTGGGGGGGGGGGGTTGGCAGGAGGCTGGGATCCGGCCCCGTGCGCTCCGCCCGGCTGCTGCAGGGCTCTGCGGCATCGCGCCCCATGCAACCGCGCAGGTACCGACAATTGGGCTGGGGGGGGGGGGGGCAGAAGGAAAGCAGGGGGGGGCTCCCCGATTTCGGGGGACCCTCGGCGACCCCCCGAGCTCTCCGCAGCTGGAAGGTTGGGTCGGGGAGAAGGTGGCGATGGCGCAGGATCCGGCCCCGGAGCAGCGACCCCATAAGCGCTGGCTCCAGCACCAGGCGTTTATGGCCGAGCTGGCGCAGAACCGGGAGTGGCTGCAGCGCATCGAGGAGGTAACCAAAAAAAATTCGGGGGGGGGGGTCCCCAGGGGGGGGTGGGGGGGGTGGGCTTCTAATCCCCCCCCCCCCCCGCATCCAAGCTTGCGCCGCCGCAGCTGCATCCCCGCGTGAAGGGGCGGGGGGCTTTGGAGGGGATGGGGGGGGGGGGGGGGGGGGGGGGGTTGGAGGGGGGGATGCGGCGCTCCTGGAGCCCCCCCCCCCCTCGGTGCGGCCCCTGCTTGGTGCGAGCCCCCCCCCGCCTCACCCCAATGAGCCCCCCCTCCCCGCCAAGTGAGCCCCCCCCCCCCTCGTTGAGCCTCCCCCCCCCATTGCAACCAACCCCCCCCCCCGATTGCACAACCCCCCTCTGAGCACCCCCATTGCCTCTCCCCTTTGAGCCCCCCCTTTGAGCCCCCCCAATTTCACCCCCCCTTTGAGTCCCCCCCATTTCATCCCCCCCACTGCACCCCCCCATTACACCCCCCCATTACACCCCCTGTATTTCACCCCCCATTACACCCCCATATTTCACCCCCCTGCACCCCCCCCATTTTGCCCCCCCATCCCACCCTCCCCACACGCCCCCCCCCAGCATTTCCCATTGCATCCTTCAGCAGCTGCCCCCCCCCCGCCATTGCAGGCCCCACTTCATGGCAGCCCCCCCCCCCAAAAAAAAAATACCCCCCCCACTGCCCCCATCCTGATCGCCCCCCCCTTCGCTGCACCCCTTTTCCTGCACCCACCCCTTGTTGCATGCATGCCCCCCAGCCACACCCCTCCCCCCCCTGAAAACGCATCTCCCCGGGTGCCCCCCCAAAATCTAAATACCCCCCCAAAAAATTTATACACCCCCCCACTGCCCCCCAAAAAACTGCACCCCCAAAAAATGCACCCCCAAACTGTACCCCCCCAAAAAATTGCACCCCCCAAAACCTTCACCCCCCAACCTGCCCCCCCTTATTGCCCCCCTTTATTTTACCCCCTTTATTGCCCCCCCCCTTTATTGCCCTCCTTAATTGCCCTCCCATTTATTTAACCCCCTTATTACCCCCCCTTTATTGCCCCCCCCCCCTTATTGCCCCCCCAAATGGGGGTCCCCATCCTTGCCCCCCCCCCATCCTTGCCCCCTCCCCTCCGGGCACACGTGTGTGTGCACGTGCGTGCCCCCCCCCCCCCCGGCACATGTCCCATGTCCCCCCCCCCCTTTACACGTCCCCCCCCCTCGCCCCCCCCCCGCCCGCGCTCCCCTCTCGCACGGCTGCACCCGGCCCCAAATCGCCGCAGCCGCTGCAGCCACTTGTGAGCTGGGGACATTTTTTGGGGGGGGGGACATGTTGGGGACACCGTGGGGGACACATACACACACAGGGGGACATTGGGGGGGTGGGGGGGACACGGGGATGCCCCGGGTGGGGGTTAGGGACCCCCCCCCCGGCTTGGCAAGGTCCTTGAGCGCTGTGGTCCCCGTGTCTGTCCCCGTGTCCCCTTGTCCCCATCCCTGTCCCCCCACCCCGTGTCCCCCCATCTCTGTCCCCTTGTCCCCCCCATATTCTCCTGACCCCCTCCACGTCCCCCTGTCCCCCATCCCTGTCCCCATGTCCCCCCCCATCCACATCCATGTCCCCCCCTCCTCCTCTCCCCATCCCACGTCCCCCTGGCCCCATCCACGTCCCCGTGTCCCCACATCCCCCCATCCCCATGTCCCCATCCATGACCCCACACCTCCTGTCCCCATGACCCCACACCTCCTGTCCCCATGTCCCCACATCCCCCTGTCCCCCTGTCCCTGTCCGTGCCTCCCGTCCCCATCCATATCTCCCGTCCCCATTCCCATCCCCATATCCCCACGTCCCCATCCCCATCCCCATGTCCCCATCCACGTCCCCCTGTCCCCATGTCCCCGTCCCCATATCCCTGCACCCCCACATCCCCATCCCCACGTCCCCTGTCCCCATCCCTGTCCCCACATCCCCGTCCCCATGTCCCCATCCCCGTCCCCATGTCCCCACCCTATCCCCACGCCCCCACCCACGTCCCCCTGTCCCCATCCCTGTCCCCATGTCCCCATCCCTGTCCCCATCCCCATATCCCCACCTCCCCACATCCCCATCTACGTCCCCCTGTCCCCATCCCTGTCCCCATGTCCCCATCCCCGTCCCCCTGTCCCCATGTCCCCACCCTATCCCCACGTCCCCATCCACGTCCCCCCGTCCCCACGCCCCCACCCACGTCCCCCTGTCCCCATCCACATCCCCCCATCCCCACATCCCCATCCCTGTCCCCCTGTCCCCATGTCCCCATCCCCATCCCCACTCCCCCACCCGCGTCCCTCTGTCCCCCCCCCCCGTCCCCAGGAAGGCCAGCAGCTCCTGCAGGCCAAGCCGGCGCTGGCGGGGGCCGTGGCCCCACAGTTGGCAGCGGTGCGGCAGCGCTGGCAGGAGCTGGAGAGCGCGGCCCAGGCGCGGGGGCAGCGGCTGCGGGCGGCGGGGGCGGCCGAGCGGCTGCAGCGCGGCTACGCCGAGCTCGACCAGCGCCTGGCCCGCCTGGAGGAGCAGCTGCGGGCGGCCGGGGGGCCCAGCCCAGCGCCGCCATCGGCACCCAGCTCCGAAGGCTGCAGGTAAAGGGTTGGGGAGGGGGGGGGGGGGGGAAAGGGGGTGTCGTGGGGGGGGGATGGAGGGGTTGGAGGGGGGTTTGGGGTCACTGGAGGGGGTTTGGGGGGCGTTGGGGGGCGTTGGAGGGGGTTTGGGGGCATTGGAGGGGGGTTTGGGGGCGTTGCGGGGGGGTGGGGGCATTGGAGGAGGGGTTGAGGTCACTGGATTGGGGTTTGGGGTCATTGGATTGGGGTTTGGGGGGGTTGGGATCATTGAAGGGGAACTTGGGGTGTTGGAGGGGCATTTGGGGGTGTAGGAGGGGCATTTGGGTCACTGAAGGGGGGCTTGGGGTCATTGGAGGAGGGGTTGGGGGCGTTGGAGTGGGGTTGGGGGCATTGGAGGAGGGTTTGGGGAGGTTGGGGTTGTTGCAGGGGGTTTGGGGGTGTTGGAGGGGGTTTGGGGTCATTGGATTGGGGTTTGGGGGGTTGGAGGGGGTTTGGGGGCATTGGATTGGGGTTTGGGGGGGTTGGAGGGGTTTGGGGGCATTGGATTGGGGTTTGGGGGGTTGGAGGTGGGTTTGGGGCATTGGAGGAGGGGTTGGGGGTGTTGGAGGGGGGGTTGGGGGCGTTGGAGTGGGGTTTGGGGGGGTTGGGGTCATTGGAGGGGTTTGGTGGCGTTGGAGGGGGGTTTGGGGGCATTGGATTGGGGTTTGGGGGCGTTGGAGGGGGTTTGGGGTCATTGGATTGGGGTTTGGGGGGGTTGGAGGTGGGTTTGGGGGCATTGGAGGAGGGGTTGGGGGTGTTGGAGGGGGGTTTGGTGGCCTTGGAGGGGGGTTTGCGGGCGTTGGAGGGGGGTTTGGGGGCGTTGGAGGGGGGGTTGGGGTCATTGGAGGGGGTTTGGGGTTGTTGGAGGTGGGGGGTTGGGGTCATTGGAGGGAAGTTTGGGGGTGTTGGAGGGGGGTTTGGGGGCATTGGAGAGGGGTTTGGGGAGGTTGGGATCATTGGAGGGAGCTTGGGGTGTTGGAGGGGCATTTGGGGTCACTGAAGGGGGGCTTGGGGTCATTGGAGGGGGGTTTGGGGGTGTTGGAGGGGGGGTTGAGGTCATTGGAGGGGGGGGTGAGGGTGTTGGAGAGGGGTTGAGGTCATTGGAGGAGGGTTTGGGGTCATTGGAGGGGCATTTGAGGTCACTGGAGGGGGGGTTGGGGTCACTTGATTGGGGTTTGGGGAGGTTGGGTCATTGGAGGGGGGTTTTGGGGTGTTGGAGGGAGGTTGGGGCCATTGGAAGGGCATTTAGGGTCACTAGAGGGGGTTTTGTAGTCATTGGATTGGGGTTTGGAGGGTTGGAGGGAGTTTGGGGTTATTGGATTGGGTTTGGGGGGATTGGGGTCAAGGGTGGGGGTTTGGGGGTGTTGGAGGGGCATTTGGGTTGCTGGAGGGCATTTTGGGGGGGTTGGGGTCATTGGAGAGGGGTTTGGGGGTGTTGGAGGGGGGTTTGGGGGCATTGGAGGGGGGTTTGGGTCACTGGATGGGGGTTTGGGGTCATCGGATGGGGGTTTGGGGTCACTGGATTGGGGTTTAGGGTCAGTGGAGGAAGGTTTGGGGTCATTGGATTGGGGTTTGGGGGTCTGGGGGTCATTGGATGGGGGTTTGGGGTCACTGGATTGGGGTTTAGGGTCAGTGGAGGAAGGTTTGGGGTCATTGGATTGGGGGTTTGGGGGTCTGGGGTCATTGGATGGGGGTTTGGAGTCATTGGAGGAGATGTAGGGGGAGTATTGGGGTCATTGGATTGGGGTTTGGGGTCATTGGAAGGAGGTTCAGGGGATATTTGGGGTCAAGGGAGGGGAGTTTGGGGGGATTTGGGGTCATTGGGCCGGGGTTTGGGGGCATTGGAGAGGTTGTTGAAAGGGGGTTTGGGTGGTGTTTGGGGGTATAGGGGGGTTCTGTGTGAGGGTTGGGGGGTTGGAGGGGTGTAGGGGGGGTTGGGGTCATTGGAGGGGGCTTTGTGGGACATTTGGGGTCAAGGGAGGGGGATTTGGGGTCATTGGATTGGGGTTTTGGTGTTTTGGTGGTGTCGGAGGGGGGTTTGGGGTCATCAAAGGAGGGTTTGGAGGATATTTAGGGTCAAGGGAGGGGATTTGGGGTCATGGGGTTGGGGTTTGGGGAGGGTTGGGGGTCTTGGAATGGGGTTTGGGGGGTATTGGGGTGTGTGGGGGGGGTTCTGGGTGGGTGGGGGAGTCCTGGGGGTGCTGGGGGGAATGTAGGGGGGTTTGGGGTGACGGCGTTGGGGTTTGGGGGCATTTGGGGGGTTGGAGGGGGATTGGGGGGATTTGGGGGGTTGGAGGGGGTTGCAGCTGGTTGCAGCACCGGTTGCAATGGGCGCCCAGCACCGCGTGCACGAGGAGCTCAGCACCACTGCAGCAGGGGCTCAGCCCCATTGCTATAGGGTCTCAGCACCCCTGCACCGAGCTCAGCCCCATTGCAATCAGGTCTCAGCATCTTTGCAGCAGGGTGTCAGCACCACTGCAGCGAGCTCTCAGCCCCGTTGCAATAGGGTCTCAGCACCCTTGCACCAAGCTCAGCCCCATTGCAATGCGTTCAGCACCATTGCAGCAGGGTCTCAGCCCCATTGCTATAGGGTCTCAGCACCCTTGCACTGAGTTCAGCATAACTGCAGTGAACTCAGCACCATTGCAGCGAGCTCTCAGCCCTGTTGCAATAGGGTCTCAGCACCCTTGCACCCAGCTCAGCACCATTGCACCGAGCTCAGCACCATTGCAATCGGGTCTCAGCATCTTTGCAGCAGGCTCTCAGCACCACTGCAGC